>NC_134042.1:19134305-19264305 GCF_965140245.1 Athene noctua | reverse complement strand
TTTAATTACTGTCATCGTAAACTATCAGTGAGGTCAGGGTGCACCATAAATGGCAGTGCAGTATTTGTGACGGGAGCATTTCACTTTTTAATAGCTTGCTTTTATAGTGAATAAAAGCATGCAGTTTTTGTTTTCTGTGATTAAACCTGAACAGCATCTGATAGCCTTTTTGAAGAAAAGTAATTACTATTTTTAAGATACTGTTTAACTATAATGGTTTTGTAGTTCCCCATCGCTATACTACTTCTCTTATTTGTCTGCAGTGTACTGTGAACGACTGTTGTTATGGACCACTGGTGGACTGCATCAAACAGTATCCTTTCCCATAAAATTTTAGGTGCACAATTGACGAGCTTAGACTGTGTGGAAGAGATGTGTCTAGCTTTAACCTGACATAAAGTTCTGCTTCACAAAACACATTTCATACTCCTCTGTTTTACATTCAATCAGCTAGAGGGTCACTGCAGAGCTTTCTCTTACACTGTTTAACAAAATCAGATGGACCACGGAAAGTTGTCAGTTTGGTGGCTACATGTTCATATGCCTGATTGAACCTCTTTGGTTTTGATTAGTTGAAATGCATGTCTGGTTTTCTATTAAGACTAGTTGACCATTCTTGGAGTGTTGGAGTTGGACTAAGATGATCTCTGGAGATACCTTCCAATCTCAACTATTCTGTGATTAAATTAATAAGTTGCACAGATAGTGTTCAACATTATGGCATTGCTTTGTTATGAATATGAGTTTTAATTGAAATGTTTTCAAGTGCAATTCAGATGTGATTGAGCAATTGGCACTTTTATACTCGTATCTGACGTTCCAGTGCAGTTCTTTTACTTTCTCTTCTTAAAGGAAATGAGACTAGCTTTAGAAAAAACCCTATGCAGCTTGCATTTAAAGGGATTTTTCTTTTATAGTGTTGAAATGGTTAATTAAAGATCCTCAGTATCCAGTGAGAATACTGGGGGAACTCCACGCAGTACTGAGTATTCCAGACTAAGATTATAATTAGTTCAGAATGGTCACTGTGACCCTAAATCTGTTTTAATAAAGTCCTGAATGAGTAGCTCTTCTGTTTCAGTCTGCTATCAAGGAACAATTTAAAAATCATGGCCTGCTATCACTGAGCAGGCTAGCAAGGCAATTCCCTCCCAAGCCCTAGATAAATCCTCGCATAAACCTCTGTATGCAGTCTGGGGGAAGATCTTGATTTTACTGTACAGTTGCAGGATAGGAGGGCAACAGTGATGCTTAGTTATGCAAGAAAAACACTTGTAGTTGTAATACCTCTGGTGGTCACCGCCTTAAAAACATTTTTTTTCCACTAGAAATACTTGCCTGCTATCTACTACAGACCCAGCCCTTCTCCCATTTAACAGCAGCGGGATGGAGTTCTAATTGTATTTGCATTTTGTGGGTTTAATCATCATTTTAAGTATTCATTGAGACTTATCTTCAGCACTAAACACAGCTCTCTGAAAGTGGTTTAATCTAATAAATTATACTTTTTAAAAGATTGTTGATCACTAATTTTCATATCCAGATTTTTAAGATTAATATTTTGTTGGTGGACAATCTGGCTATAGTCTCGTGAAAGTGTTATGTTTAAAAGTAATAATAACACATGTAGAATTATGAGGAGTTTTTAAGAATAACTTGCCTGCAGTCTAAAAATGTCTCTTCTATCCCTGTCAGTTTCTGGTTCAAGTGAAGTTATTGGATATATGCAGTGACATCAGTGAGAATAATGAGGAGTTTTTCAATTCCATTTTGGGGCAGAAAAGTTTAATAATAAGCTGTTTGAGTGCATTATCTGCAAGTATATTGCTGAATTAGATGTTAATTTTGAGGTGCATAAAATAGTTAAAAATCAATTTAAAGTTAAGGTTTTAAAAGCATAATGTCTTCTGAAGGATTGCATATTGATTTTAAATATAACTATCTAATTATATATGCATGGACTAAAGTATGAAGTCAACCTCTTTGTAAATGCCAAGAGGCTATTTTTCAGTAATAGTTCAGATGCTTACGGGAAACTAGGCTGCTAGATTGCATGAGTAGAAAATGGCTTGTGAGGTTATTTACAAGTTTTGCCCCATGGTCATTGCCATACATCAATAACAGGTATTATTATAGACTAAGTCTAAGTGTTTCTGCTTATGGTGCATTATAAATTCTGTTTGCAGTATTTTTCTTACATATTTGCTCTTCTTTGTTTGTCCCTTTTGTTCTGTAACTGCTAGTAGAGTTTAATATACTATGTAGTTTCAATTCATAAAAACTGTATATATATATGAAATTATTCCATACAATTAGGTTTTTTGCTGTTCGGCATAAAGTATTGATATAAATTAAGTAATTAACTTTAATGGTAAGGTGATCTGTAGTTTTAAGTTTTCCAAAGTTATTCTAAACAGAATTAGGAATTTAATTTTTTAATGTAAGATCCTTTATCATGATGTTCTGTAAGATTCTTCTTAAAAGCTTCCAGAATAGAACTTCGACCTCCAGGAGAATACATTTAAAATATTTGATGTCGTGACTTTTTTACATATTGCTAAGAATAGCACATTGGATCAACAGGCCGTCAGTGAAGTGAAAAGGACTTCACTATAAAATATTATTTCATCTTTCCCTAACATTAGTTCATGCTTCTGAAAAATCAATTAAAAGGATGTTTTGTTACAGTAAGATGTTTCAGATGGATGTAGTGCCCATCAATTTCAGAATATAAAGAATAAAACACTTTATTTCATTCTTTGCTGAATTTAGAGAATTGATACACTAGTCAGTAAAGAGCAATTTAAAAGGTATTTAACAGCATGTTTTAAGCTCATACTTTTTCTTTAGATTTGGAGGGCAAATAAAACAAATATGGAAATACTACCCTTATTTATACTGAATAAATAGAGTATAACAGGTCTTAATTTTGTAAAATGTGTGCTGATATACAGTAATCTGATTTTCAAAAAGTGCTAAATGCCTCTGAAAAGCCCTGTAAGGAATTTCTAAATTTAGAGTTCAAATCACTGATCACTTCTGAAATACAGATGAAAGCAAATAAATTTTATCATTAATTACTTTACCTATGATGTTTTTCTGAAGTTGGTTCTTTTCCCAAGTAATCTTCCATTTCTTAACCTAAAGCTATCAGCGCGATTGGGCATGAGCATGAAGTCTTGCTGCGAGAAATGCTTTTGGAAAAAAATCTCTCTTTCATAGGTAAGACTGTAATAGAGTAATAGCCCATGAACCCTTAACTTCAGATATTTCAGTGACTGTTTACTTAAGAAAAAACTAAGCCTCAACACTCTGTATTAGGTAGTAAAGGAAGAGTAAAAAATGATTGATGCTGTACATGTTATCTTTTATTGATTTAGAATGAGCAGGAACTCAGTTGCCTAATACCCTATATATACAGCACATGCACAGGCTTGCAATTAATATTTTATAGAATAAGTAGCTGAAAAAAATGCTTTAATATCTGCTGCAGTATTACTTTTGGTGTCATGAGATATTAGCCATAATCTAGGCCTTATGAGACTTAGGAGGAAGCATAAGAAATATTAGCTTCAAAACGCTTTATGTATTAAAGAACTGCTAGAGGAGTCACTCATTTAGCTTTCTCTGCAGTTTCTGCTGAATTTTTTCCCCCTGCCTCCCAACCAATGCAAGTACTCTTTTCACAATCCTATATTTAAAGTTATTTTCAGGATTAATTAGTTAGGAAGTTATTGTCATTTTTTTCTTTTAGCCTGCACTATGTTTCTTGTATATGGATGCCACTAAAACAGTGATTAGTGTTTAAACTATCATTTATCTTACTGTGATAATAAACTTAACAGTGGCTTCTTAAATCTTGGATTCCTTATGTGTTAAGACAATAGCAAAGTGAAATGCTGCCTTTTGTTGATGGGTGAGTGTTGTATTAAATTTATGTGATCAGGGAATTTTGCTGGTTTTACCAGAAACATCTCTTCTAAAGCCAGATTCAGGTTAAGATTTTGGAAACCTTAAATAAATTTAACAAATTAGGAAGACTGTTAAGATTTTTAAAAGATTTGTCCATATGATTAAAGACCAGAGTCAATGTGCTCTTTTATTTTAGAGAAAAAAAGTCAGGAGAAACTATTGCATACAAACTTGTAAATGACACTATGAAAATGTGAGGAGGTAATTTTTCCTACTTTCCTAAGAGCAGAGATACAGGTAATAGGCTTAAGCTGTAATTGCAAAAATTATGTTGAGTTAAAATACTAAACAGTTCTAGGAACAATAAGTATAAAGCAAACTGCTAGGGAAGGCTATGGAATCACCTTCAATGAAAAATTCAAGGCTAGACTTGACACTCATCCATCAAAGCTGGTAATGAAATCAATCCTGTCACGATACAAGGGAATGGACTAGATGACTCACTAATGGATCCTCAACCCAACGATTTTCATTTTATTTGGCTTGTGCAAGCCTGCGTAGTACACAAATCAGATTTAAATTTTAAAGTTTCATGACCTTGGATAAGCATTTATTTTGTCTTTAGAAGTAAGCCCTAAGAAATTTGTGCTGTCAAATCAAAATATCTAGAATGGGTTGACTCAGAATATAAAGATATAAATGAGAGAGCTTAATTTACTGTTTATATTTTATGTATACTGAAGTATTGTTTAGTCATGGCTTACAATATGTTAAGTGGTTGTATTTATTATTTCTGTGCATTGCATGTGTCTCAGGTTCTAGGTGTGATTATTTTTAAAAAAATAAAAAAAAAAAAAACCAAACAGCTTTTCCTAAGTATCTGCAAGATGAACCCTACTGAACTCCTCGCAATAAAATCTTTCCTTTCTGAAAAATTAGTTCCAAAACTGCCTGAAGAAAACCTCAGGGAAACAGAAGAGATGACAGTATTTCCTATAGGTCAACAAATTCAGGCTTTGTTAGGCTATGGGTAAGACTGCATTCCAGTTTTGAAGATGGCTTATGACTTAGATTGCTGTAGTTGCAATTCCATTACTTTTTAACATGTGTTAAACAGAATTCTTGCCATTTCCATATCAATGTACTATTCTTCAAGAGTACTAAGGTTTTTTGTATCAACTATGTTCACCGCGGCAACAGAGTCTTATTACAGAAGAAGGCACAGTCAAAGGACACAGTGAATATAAATTGCCCTGAGTATAGTCTGGGAACATGAAACAGCTTTTCAGGTCCAGGACATAATTTGTTTGTTTCTAGAGCAGTTAGCTTTCAAAGCCTGCAGATCAGAATTAACACCTTCAGAGTCACCCAGAAATTGATTGGAAACCTATACAAACTAATGGGCTTTGCATTTTATTAATCCACTGTTCATGCGAAGCACGTCATGTACCACATCCTCTCTTCAGCAAAAACATAGTTCTCAAGTCTTTATCACTTTGCCAGAGATTAAAATGATCAATGGAAGCATTCTTTCAAAACAGCCTAAGAGCTTCACTTGTCATACTGAAATGCCAGGAATTTCTAGGTTCTATATAGGATCTTTATTTTTTTTTATATCTTTGCCATGAATATATTAGGAAAGCTTTTAGCTATATGGGGAGGTACTGACCTTTGTCTGGAATCTTATCCTCCTTTGGTTCCCACCATAATGTCCCTCAGTAGTAGCCTGGATATAAATCATGAAATCTGATCCGTGTTTTCTGCTGTAATCTAAAATTTGCAGTTGCTGCGCGTTCATACACCACCAGGATGTTTGATTTCTTTGTTATATCCAGAGACTAGTATAAGAACAATGATGTGTTAAATGGTTATGATTGAGTGTGAAGTTATGGTAAAGTTGAAGCTTCAGTTTTGTTGGAAATCTAAATTAATGAGGAGTCTGTAGACAAACTACTTATTAGGGGGGTTTCAACATAATTGTCAAATCTGAGGATGCGTAAATGTAACTGTCAAAGCTACTGTGGGCTGACTTGCAGGCAATTTAATTATTCTCTTAATCCATGCAAGAGCTAAACGATCTTTTAAATGTGAGATGCTACATCTGTAGCTTCTGGACCAATCTGAAACATACCTGGGCTGAAAAGCTAGAACTTCTTTTCTTTTGGTGGGGTTTTGATTTTTAAAAAAGTTTATGGTGATTGTGGGGAGTTTCTGCAATTCTTTTTTTTTTTCCTCAAAAAATTATAAAGTTTAAAAAAACTTGAAGAGATAGTATTATATAATTATGTTCCTGTGCATGATAGACAACTCACGTCAATAGTAAACATGTTTTTTAACATATTTTCCAATGTTTATCACTGTACTAAATATTAGAAGCCAACTGAAAACATTCAGAAACAGATCTAAACCAAAAAACATGTTCTTTTTCAAGCCATGTGTTAGTATCAGATGATTTTAAAAGTAATTGAGCATCCTTGAAAAAAGAATCTGCTGAAGAATATTAAAATAATGCTGATGCAAACTCCTGCTCAGAAAGCTGCCAAGTTGAACTGTCAGGAAATGTGTTTACATCTGTCCTGGTTTTCAGTGGGGTTTTTTAAGGTACATTTCCCCTGAATTTGTGATGCTAGAATTTGTTAAATGTGAAAGAAAACACTGAACTTCCTATTGCTATTTGTGTGTTCTTAAATAATGAAAATTTCAGCTGGGACATCTTACTGTCTTTTCTAGAATGCTTTAAACAACTAAGAGCGGGTGACAGAGTTAGATAAAACTGGATTTTTAAAAATTTTTATCAAGATTAAGAGATTACATAGAACATTAATTCATTTTTATGTTATGGCATAAAATTCTCTATTCATAGGTTCTATTTAAATTAGAATCTAAATTAGAACCTTGTTAATCTTAACATCTTTTATCCATATACCTGACAATCTAAGTTTGAAAAAATAGCCAACAACCAAGTCTGTCTGGAAATCCTAGAAAAGTTTAATAGCTGATCAGGTAATATAATGAAGTGTTGCATTGCAAAGATTTGTATTCATAATACAATGTGCTTACAGTGAAGAAATACTCTCAAATTTCAAAAGAAATACTACAGCTATCAAGAAGATTAAACAGCTACCGAGGTTTACACTTAAGTGAACGTACAAATTTCCCAAATTACTCCTGTTCCACTTTCAGTATGAGTTCACTATATAAAAATACTACTTCAGACTTACATTCTTCAATGAGAAAGAAGGGAGAAGTTTGCTTTAGAGACTTTCAAAATATTTTGATTTCTAAGAGTGTATGTTTTTCCTGTCATGAAAATGTTACTTGGACTCAAACTGCTGACCTTTCAGGATATGCACAAAGTATTCAAAAACTGAGTTCTGAACATTGGCCATGAAACTACTGTCCTAACCTGATAAATGGATTGGAAATAAGCTACCCAACAGTGAGAATGGACCATTAATTTTAATCAAAGGTGATGTGGAAAGGCGAATGGGATGCATGACAATGTCAACAGCCCAGTAGGTGTTAAGGGGCTACACAGCCTTACTTGTTACTAGGTAGTGCCATTAGTTGAGCTTGGGTGAAGACAGAAAGCCATGCCTGGAATTGAATGACCAGGTCACTCCAAATTCTAATGGAGAAATGGTGTTTCAGAAATACCAATGTAATGGTATCGGAAATCAAGGACAATAGTTTAGAAAATATTAAGGGCTTAATTGGGCTTTTATTTTTTTGAAGGGAGCATCTTTTGTCTTTTGTGGTTTTATCATGCTCACTCATTGTTTCTTGAAATATTCAGCTCTAATACTGTAATCAGTAGAGTTGTATAAATAATGTTAGCAGAATTTCTAAATCTTTGTGTGTTCTGAAATGGGATAAATTCTATAGAATGCAGGATGCAAGAGAATCTAAAATTGTGGCTTCTCTCTCCTTTAATAAATTTCTGGAAAAGAAGGATTTTCATGTTCACTTTTTTAACAATTTATGCTAAGATTAAAACCAGGAAGGTAGCTACAGTATATCTATATTTGTGGTTTGGGTAGAATTAATCTTAATTCTTCCTAATGTGGGCAGACTCTTCTTTTAATCAGCAAATATACCTCTTTATTTTGAATATTTGGGGGTTATAAAATACTGTATGACAGCTTGAATTAATGATGTTTATAATGAAGACATAAAAATGCAGGGATGACAAAGAAGCATTTTTATATCCATGCTTCAGGTTTTCTACAAAGGTTCATTTAATCTGACACAGCATTGCATGCATAAGAAAGATATGTATGACTGCATTAATAATTCTTGCACTCTTATTTAAAATAAAATTAATTATGCTGCTGTCTACTTAATAGAATAGTTTTCTAAACAATAGTTCCTATTCTTTATGTATAGCTGAAGATCAGCTCCGTGCAAAGGGTTATGACAAAACACCAGACTTTATTTTAGAAGTGCCAGTAGGTAAGTCTTTTAAAAGAATTTTTATTATTTTGTTTTGTGTAGAAGTGTTCATGCTAAAATACGATGGCTAATTAAGTATATTATAGGATATTACAAATTGGTCTCCTTTTTCAGTAGCTACCCAGTAATTTTAAGTAATTTCAGTGGCTACCCAGTAATTCTAGTTTGGGTCAGAGAGGTTTGATCATAAGTTTTATTAACCAGTGTTTCCTCTTAGGTCTCTGCATAGTTTTGTCTCATTATCACAAAAAGAAAGAAAAAGCCCAAGTAAGAATAAGAACCCCCAAATCTCTGCTCTCTCTAGCCTGCTCTGCACACTGTCGCTATGAACTGAACTCTGAAATACCTATAAATGTCTTAAACTTCTAGACCTAATCAGTTCAAAGCAGTCTTAAGAGTATTAACATTCCACCTATAGGTCATTGCGTAAAGGTTTGTCATTGTGCAGTTATTCTTCTGCCATCACTTTGCATCTAAATACAACTCTGCAGTTCTCTATGGTTTTTTAAAAGCCTGCGTAGCAAAGCAAGAAGAAATAAATGTTGGTATAAAGGTCATGTCGAAGTTCATCTACATTTTCTGTTCTTGAGGCCATGTGAGAAGATAATCAGATGACCTAGTGGCTGGGCCATGGCAGAAAAAGCATCCACGTTGTCCAAGTGTAAAGTATAATTAATCACCTTTTGTAAATTGACTTACATGTCAAAAGGCTTCTGCTTTGCCTCTGTAGAACTCAGCACCTGGCTATGCAGATGTCTACTTTTGTGTCTATCAGAGGAAAATTAGAAGGCTGAAAGCACTGTGTGAAAGTCAAACACATGACTAGTTTTTTGTTCTTCATATTGACAACAGTTGGAATTCTTACTGAGATAACTGATTTGTACACTGGTATAAGGACTTGAGTGTGTACAATAAAATGTGTCACTACTCAGAAGTACTTGAGATACCATCTGTCAGCTAAATAATCTGTTATCCAGTAGATAAGCAGTGATGTATATAAGAGCCTTCTGAAAAGTTTTTACAGACTTTCCTTAGCCCAAAGATGTTTGTATTCCTAATCATGATTCCAAAAAACAAAAATGGTACTGATGTTAATAAGAGGTTATATGTACAAAATAAAAAATATGCTTGTAACTGAAGCATTTTATATTTGAAACTGTGAGATTTGGCATCCTAATGTTCTGCAATTCACTCTTGTGAAGCTACACTTTGAGAGTTTTCAATTAATTTCTACTCCTTCACTTCCATACTCCTTATTTGTGGAGGCTCTCAGGAAGCTACCAAGGACTTGAGGGGATGAGGGAATGGTTAGGTTTTTATCAAGTCTAAATTTAGCATGGAATTACAGAATCACAGAATGACTGAGGCTGGAAGGGACCTCTGCTGGTCATCTGCTTGAGCAGGTTCACCTGGAGCTGGTTGCCTAGGACCATCTTCAGACGGCTTTAGAATATCTTCAGGGATGGAGACTCCACAGCCTCTGTGGACAACTTGCACCAGTGCTCAGTGACCCTCACAGTAAAAAAGTGTTTCTTCATGATCAGAAGGAACCTCCTGTGTTTCAGTTTGTGCCCATTGCCTCTGATCCTGTCACTGAAAAGAGCCTGGCTCCCTCTTCTTAGCACCTGCCCTACAGATAGTTATGCACATTGGTAAAATTCCTCAGTACTGTGGACTACAATATACACAATACGTGCCTGGTATTAAGATACTCACTTTTACTTTAGAAACACTTAAGGTTATTTCCCAGCTATTCAGGAGCCCAATTAAATGGAAACTAGAAAAGCAACTAGATGGAGCTAATTTTTTTAATGCTTGAGAAGGGAAACTGGAAAACACCCAAAAGAATTTTCTTGGGTTTGTAATATTACCCTATTAGAAAGAAGGTTAAAAATAGCCATTAATTTGTTTGCATGGATTTGTCTCCAAAAATCCAAATATTGGTAGTGCATTACGTTTTTCCAAATTATTTCAGTCACTTGAGATTGACAGGAAGTCATTTTCTACCTGTTGTCCAATCTGAACTAATGTATGGCAGTGCTTGCATTCTCTTCTTAGTGATGCAGTACAAAGCTAGGAAGGCTAATTATTTCTTAGAAATTACTTTTAACTGGCTACACAGTTTGTGTCTCAGCTGTTATATCTCCTGGGTTGGGGAGGTATTGGGGGTGGGAAAAGAATGTAGTATAGGCCTACACAAGTTAACTTGGTTAGCAGAGTAGTGGTGGCATACAGAACTTAGTGTGGTGACTTTATGAGTGAGTTACCCAGATTTCCTGAGTAATTTTACAGTCTGTGGTCAGTCGTGCTGCCAAAGCCTCCTCTAATTTTTCTGTATTGTGCTTTTGGGTCTGTGTGCTCTTTGAGTACCTCATCCCAGGTCAAACTTAGGCTAAGACACCATGGACATCATGGATGCGAATATTCTAGGCAACACAAAATAAAGGAAACATTTTAAAAGACCTCAGTAATGATACCCCAAATCACCTTTTCTGGAAAAAAAAAAAAAAAAAAAAAAAAATCTTTTAAAAATGATCTTTTAGAGTGATTCTCATGGTTTCTCCTGCAAAATTAGATTGTCAATTTCAGAGAATACTTTCCTTTCACCAAAAAAAGATATTGTTCTTAATATTAGAAGTTCACTCCCACAAAAAAGAGGAAGGACATGAACCAGAGCAAATCCCACAGGCACTGAAAAAAGAGAAATTCAAAATTGCAGTTTTTCATATAAGCCTTCGTATTCCTAACTTCTTTCTGGTGAAGCATTACTTACTTTGCAAAAGTAAGGAAGCGGATCTATATCTATGAGAAACTTCATCACCATTCTCACACCTTCCACTCTGGCTTGGTGATAAGTTTCTGTCTTTAGCAGCTTAGGTAACTTCTTGTTATTCACCAGAAATTTCCGATTCCTTACCTGACAACTCCCTTCCAGCAAAGTAAGGGCAAAAGTAGGATGAAATTGCACCTCAGTCTAGTCTCTTTTTACATTCTGTGTTAGAATAAATGCAAATATCCAGAACATGGTATAATTAAACTGAACTTGATACAATTATCCGTAAGAATATTTTCTTGTACTTTTAAAAAAAAAATGTCCTATGTGCATATTTGAGAGAATTTTTTACAAATATGTAACTCTGTTGCAAACATGAATTATATGGTAGGTTGGGGGTAAATAGGATATTCCCAAACACATTCTTACAGGCTTTTGGGTGTGATTTTCAGTGTTCAGTTTATTTTCTGCTGTCACCCTAGCTGTTGAAGGACACATAATTCACTGGATTGAAAGCAAAGCCTCATTCGGTGATGAAAGTAGCCACCAAGCCTACTTGCAGGACCAGTTTTGGAGCTACTGGAACAGGTACATTTCTTTTATTTTTCCTTATAGATGCAGTTTTAAAAACAGCTATTGGAAAAAACACATTATTAATCTGGCATTTTAAATGTCATTAATTAGTATGTCAGATTAGAATGCTGAAATATTTCTGAAAAAAATCACATCATAATTGTTAACATGCAGCAGAGTTATATGGTGATTTTACAATGATGCTAGATAACAGAAAAAGTTACTTTGGTACAGAAGTTATGTGTCAGGTTTTTTAGTACCTGACTTTAAAGGAAGATTTTGCTGTAATGTTTTTTTAATACCAGCAATGTGCCAGATTTGTTACAAAATCTTCGTAGTCTGACCAAGTGGACTTTGTGTGTAAAGAACTTTATTGCTCATTGTCATTTTATCAAGGTCGATATCGTTGCACTGGGGTTTTTTAATGAAGTATTTTTTTGTATGTTACCAGTGTTTTAAGCAGCAATAACAATTATCTTCAAGCTAAAAAAATATAGTAAGTATATGCAGGAACAGAAGGAGGGAAATAAGTTATGCCAGACAGAATTTTTGAACTTGTTGATGGTATTGGTACAAAGATCTTTTCTTTTAAAGATCGTTAATATGGTTCTGCTTTATTCTTACAAAGGTCATTATTGTATATATTTATATATCTTTCCCTGGTACTAGAAGCTTCCTCAGTGGAGGATTTTTCTTAAAAAAAAAAAAAAATCTTAAACAAGATGCATCATTTTCAATTCCATTTTTGTATGGTGGAACCCTAAGCAAAGTAGTAATGAGGTAAATGGAAGTTTTAATAAAGGAATTTTAAAAGCATAAATTTCGATGTCTACTCAGTGTTCACAAGAGAATATCAATGAAATCTGAAGAGATAGTGGAGAAGGTGGCACAAACATGTGAACATGCAACAAATAGACTGTGTGTGCCAACAGTTAGAGTCTAGTCTGGTGACTGCTAATATTTCAGCTGAATATGAGAAATGCCAAAGTAAAAATAGCTAGCCTTAGCTTGGGAAATACCTTAAAAGCAGATTCCATAGGAGATAGCAAAGAAGGGGAAACTAAATCTTGAGAATAACATCATCAGAGTTTGGAATTATGCTCTGTGGCAACATTCTTCATTGACATGAGAAAGACCTGCTCTTATTTGACAGTCCCAGACAGCTTGAATCGAGGTTATGGGAACGTCAGGAAGACTGTCAGTTGTTGGATGAAGATAGTATACTGCAAGAAAGTAGTAGAAAAGAATTTGTGAAACATATAACCAGAATGCAAGACTTAAGAAGACATTTGAATATATACAGTATCTAGGCAAGTGGTGAGAATGGCAGGAAAGATGCTGATGCAAATGGTGCTGAACTTGCATATCAGTGTAAATAAGAGGTGATGGAGCAGCTCGGGCTGGGAGGAGGCCATTAGATGTACTAGCTAGAATATTTTCTGAGAAGGGTTGCATTTGAAGGGATCCATGATGGTATAAGAGAAAAGTGACTCTAAGAAGTGAATTTTAAATTGGTAACATGAGCATAAAGATATTCACCAAGTTGAAATGGGGTGAAAGTTGAGTAGGCAAGTGGGTTGAAGGCACCTATCCATTTGTTGTCTGCAGTAAAATTGCCTTTGCAAAGTTGAAGTTGTAGTTTCTGTCTTTTTTTGTGGTGAATAAAATGACTATCCTTATTTTTATTTGAGCTATAAAATGTATAAAGCGTTTGAGAATAACGTGTACCATTTGATTCTGACACTTCTGAAATAAACTTCTTTTATGCTTTTGTCAGGAAACCAAGACATAGCTAATTTCATTTTAATTTTACCATATAATAATTAATATTGCAACTTCAAAAATGGAGTAACATTTCTCACTGAGCTGTTAGTCAAGTACCACTGATGTTGCAAAAGCTAGACTGAATTGACATGTGAATCAATAAGACAGTTTTGGAAGTAGCTTTGAGATTTTGCCAAATTTTTGTTAGAACTGTTCATATTGAAATCAGCTACAAAAATTGTTGAATCTTAAATATAGTTACTTTACATTCATATAAAGAAAACTAGAAACCTCCTAGGGAGATTTGTTACTCCCTAAATTCAGAATGCAGTGATAGGTTAACTATGGAAATTAGGCAGATTCTTGTGGCCTTTTTTTTAAAGAACACATCCTCTTAGTTTTAATTTTGGTCCTGCTTGGCCATACTAACAGTATCACATCCTCTTCTGAAATGAGTTTTGAGTTACTGTAGGTTCTAATACAGTGACAGTTGGGTTAATGAACACATGTTGACAGATTAGATTGCATGTGGGTTAGACAGTTAACTTTCATTGCTCTCTGAAACTATACAAAAGGACACAGGTGTAGCTGCACAAACTGTGAATCAATTCTGTATGATTTAATCAGCCTATGTAAGGATCTCTTAAGTGAGAACCAGCTTCCCTGTCAGTTCACTGCACCTGTGTGTCTCCTTGCCTCTTGAAGGAGGAATCATTTGGAGAGGCATCCATTCACAATACAGATAGCATAGCGCTCAACTGATAGTTTAGGGGTTTGTAAACCTGATCTGTTGGTTGAACTTAAAGCTGAAATGAAATTGGAGAGAAAACCTGTAACATTGCCTGTTAGATGTGGATAGAAATACATGTCTAGACAGTTTGAGAGGAATTAAGGCGGGAGGTTTCAGACCTTTTCCATTCAGTTTTTTCATTGTTTCTCTGAAAAGTAGTTGTGAGACTGGAAAAGTTTCTAGGTTTTTTCCCACATCTGTCACAGATGTAAGATTAATTCTGCACACATTCTGACTGAAAGCTTTGAACATAGCTGTGGTTTGTTTGCTGTTACGTGTGTATTTTATTAAATCTTGTACCCTGTGCTAACTAAATCTGTGAGTGTCTTAAATTGGTCTGTACTGACAGGAAAGAAATGGCACTTTCTCATTTAACAGAACAGCTCCCTAGATGCAGTCAACCATGTCTGTTCACCTCAGTGCAAAAGAACACCTTTTTATTACTCCGAGTTCTGCAGGGACAGCTTAGCAAGGTTTTTTATGACTCATACATCAATGGTATTGTTAAGCAATTTTCAGTTGCAGTTGCTGCACTGCAACCTCATCTTCAAATTAAGCTTCACATTAAAAATGTACAAAGTGTACCTTGTCAGTGGGTTTCCACAGTTGTAATTTAAGATGCTGTTTAGATATTGAGATTTTTCAATAATAAAGAAACAGGAAAAGGCAAGTTTGGTCTTGCATATTCCCAGACTGATTTTGCAGAGGGATGTTTTAGAAAAAAGCTATTTTATATACTGAACAAACTTAGTATAAAATGATTCATGTACTTACAGAATCCTTTCCCTCAATATGGTGGGGTCTACTGAGGCCGTAGCTTTCACTGCCACTGGATAAACAAGACAACTGCATGTGCCAAATACAATTGCTTTGTGCACGTGTAGTAGATACCACAATTTTCATTGTTCACTGGCCTATATTGGTGTATTTCCTGTAACCACAACGATAAAAACTGTTGAACAGTCTGTGTGACCAAAGGTAATTTGTAGAGCATGAACAGTAAGTAACACAGATCTGAGAATATGTTGTAAATTATTTTAGGATTTAAATGAATGCTGCTGGGTTGGTTGGTTTTTTTTTTTTTCTTTCCACAGTGTTTAATTTTATAATTTTTACTAACTTAGATTAAAAATTAGAGTCCTGGCTGTAAAAGTCTGTTAGTCAGAACTGATAGGCATGACTGCTGTTTTCGAAGAGGCATATAGAGATCAGCAACACACGGTTCAAGTAGTAATTAGTGGGTGCACTGTCAGTGAATTGCTGTAAGAAGATATAAACTCAAATACAGCAATTTACATTTTCTATCTTCTGCAAGCCTGGCTAAGGCATATGTACATTCTGGAATGTAATTTCTAGAGAGTCCCAGGAGAAAGCTTGATGCCATTATTAGCTAAAGAAACTTTACTATATGTGAGGAAGACCGAAGGAAAATGTCATATTTGACACTGATATTAAACTAAAGGCAATTTCACATAGTGAAAGAGAAGCATTTCATCTTTTCTTTGAATAAGAATGGTAAGTCATCCCTGTACTAAATTCCTTCTCCCATTTGCTTGTATTCTAAATGTTATTAGTCCTGTGCTTCTGCTTTTTTGAAAGAATAAATAAAAGCAGGTTTCCCATAAGTAATTTTAAAATAGTAACCACACCTTTAGGAAGCCTAAATTCATTATTAAATGTGTTGTTAATTCATACATTAAGTCTGATCTTTAGACTTCAGTTTATAGCTAACAGTCACAGTAAAATTATCGTAGAGTCCTGTAGATTTTAAAAGGTATTTATTTCAGATAAGTGCAAATAGAAAAAATGCAAACGATTGTATTTCAGTCACAAACACAGCCGATGTGTTCTTAGGGCTTTTTGAGAAGTGTTCTGTTGGAATTCATTTGCAGTTGACTATAAGGATGATCATGTGTGAGAAAAGGCTGAACCAGAACATCAGAATGATATACATCTTTTTTCTGTTCAGTTGTTTAAAATGGTTTGACATGTTACTGTGAAGACTGTTTAAATAATTGTTTTCTGATTGTAGTTGGTAGGGGATCAGGGAGTTATGCTGTGGGTTTATGGATGTCTGTTCTATAACAAGATCCATATTCTCCAATTGCAAATGGTTTAAAAAGTTGTACTGGTGAGTTGAAAGCCAGTGGTATAACAACTTGACTTGGAGGAAACCTTGGGAGTTGCATTTGTCAAGTGGCTAGGAAAACTGTTCATGCATACCCAGTATCCAAAGCTTCACTGGCAGCCCAAACATAAAGAACTGAAAGGTCATTCTTCTTCTTGCAGTATGATGGTTTGTTGACATATTTTGACACACTGGTACAATGCTGAAAGGTTTTGACCTTACTGCAACACTGAGGGACTTAGGGTTTGTTTAGCTATATAATGCTTGTAGATTTTCACACATGCTGGGTTTTGCTCTGCTCCTTTTTCTCTCCCTCCTGGCTCCACTTGAATTAGTAAATTACTCTTAAACAAAAATGGATGTAGATAGAAGAGAGAGTTTATGATGATCTTTGCCACTTACAATGATATATAGGTGAGTTTCTTAAAAAATAATTCACTTTTTAAAAATTTGCCATGCCAACAATAACTTTATTAACACTTAGATACATTGATTTATAGGACAAGAAGAGAATCAAAAGCAATGAAGAGTGCCATTTTCTGCTAGTTTACTGATTAAGTAGTTTGTGAAGAAGATCAAATTCTGTGTTCTCCTGTGAGATAAACAGAGGTATATGTGTACACTCACACATACATAGGCATACCTCTGCACTTCACAAATGTTCTTGATATATTTATCTTATTTCCAACAGCATTTGACATGAGTTACTATCTTTATTTAATGACACATGAACAGTGTAAAAATCAACATGTAGTTTATGAAAAATAAAAATGTTTTTTTACTTTAGCTCAGAAGTAATGTTTTTGTATTTTATTGGTCATCGCTTCTTTAAGAACATGACTGAATAACAGAGCATGAAGACATTTTCCATTGAGACCACAGCTTATGCCTAGCATTGCTATAATGTTAATTGTTTGGCTGAGCATTGTAGTTTGTTTTATTTTGTATCAAAACTAATTTTTGTCAAAGCAAAGGAAAAACATACTATACTGCATTCATATTGGCATTTACATTTGAATGATTGATATTAAGTATATATTTCCTTGTGTTGTTCTCCTTAGATGTTACATTTAATATGGACATGAAATTGGGTTTTTCATTATAATTTAATTGTATTACTTAAACCTCTTTCACTGCTAGATTGTTACACTGTCAACTTAAAAAAAAAAAAGTAGTAAATAAAGCACTACACGGCTTTGTTTAAATTTTTTTTCCTTATATTTTTCTGTACTGTCTTAAATATTACCATGCCACAAGAGACTTATGTAGTGCAGATAGAGCATTTTCAGCTTCCATCCACATTACTGCAAGGCTTCAGCTCCAATTTTCCTGGTATTTCTCATTCAGATTAGACAAGCATCTAAGTTTGTGGACGATAAGAGCTGACAGCATAGATCCTGCTATGCTTGCCAAAGGCCTGGTTGCAAACACTCCACTATGTCAAAGAATGTCAACCCCCCACAGACCTTACCTTTCAGAATTCCTTGTAATTTTTAATTGACATTTACATCTGACATTTTCAATATATTTCTTAGTGTTGAATCTTTATCTACCTAGTAGTAGTTAAACCAAACCAAAGCAAAAAGAATCCCTTCCTGTAAACTATGATATCATATATTTTTTATTTAACAAGGTCAAGTTGCTGGGCTGTAACTCAAGAATGACCAACTCCCACTTCCTTTGTGTAATGCTATATTTGCTAGTCTAATCCATTTCAAATGACAATTGAGGAGGGTAGTAGGAGTGTAAAGCAAAATTTAACCCTTAGTACTAATGAAACTAAGTGTTTTATTACTGTGCATCATGCACAAAAAGGATACAGAGATACTGAGGAAATTTTAAGATTAATAGAGATTTTCCTTTGAGTCAGATACTTGAATATTGAAGATGGTACCTTCATACCTATATTCATACAACATATACACGTAAACAGCATAATATTCCAAATGAAGTGAAGCTGGCAAGTATAAAATTTAACTACATGTTGCAATGTGTTGTGCTTCCTTGCCTTCAGAAATCTCAAGTTTTCATGTGGTTTAAAGTACCGAAAGCCTAGTAATTAGTATGAGCATAATTATACATCTATTAGAAGTTAGAATGAAGGACTACAGTTGAGCATAAATGTCACAAAGCAAAGAAGTAGAAGAAGCATATTGTCACAAATAATGCTACTTTTCTTCTAATTAGTTAATTTACATTTTACAAATTAAGGGCAAGATTCAGACAGAAGATAATCTAGTAGCATATCATAGCTTTACTGACCTGTATTTGTATATGCCAAATTTAAGTTAATTAGAAATGTAGATGCTGTTTGTTTTGTCAAAAAGCTCATCTTAAAAAAAAAAAAATCTAGACACACTTTTTCCCCCAACATTTATCATCTAAATAATAGTCTTGCCAAGATGGCAGCCTCATAATAAACTCTTTTCAGTGGAGTGATGGGTAATGAAGCTTGCTTGTGAAGGCAGCAAAAAATGTTGTCTAGCCAAATGTGTGAATATGATGGCTAGAGAATCAGTGGACTTTCTCAGTCATCAATCTTTTTAGTAGCCTCTTATACATCTGAATATTTTGATAGATGATCTAATAATTGAGTTATCTATCTTTCTAACTATCAGAGTTGCATAAAAATTATTCTCACATGCTATTGAATATTATATATATTGGGCATCCAGTAAATTTTTCAAAAAGGTCCAAGAGGTGGTGAAATTCAGTTGTCTTAAGCAGCCTTTAATATATTAAATGATAAACTGCTATACATAGAATATAAAATTATTTGTACTAATATAGGAAAAAAAGTAAATAATGTCAATAGCTAATTACAGGTAGGAATCACAGTAAATAAAGCATGTAAAAATATGAGGCTGGTAAGGTTAGTGCACAATCTAAGAGAAATTTGAGGTATAAAATGAATAGATTTAGTAGTCCCCGGCCAGTTATTGGACAACAGTCACATTTACACACAGTTGTACAAATTCCTTGTGTCTAGGAAATCCTGGCTTAGGCAAAAATAAATACAGTGTCACTGTGGAGTCCCACGTTACCATTCAGCCTCTGTGAGAGCAGTTTCTCTTGATTAAAGATGAGACTGAAAAGTATATATTGAAAATGCCCACATTTTGTTTATTCTGAATGATTGTACAGTACAGATTTATGTTTCCAGAGCACAAGAATCTGCTTTCCTGGGACACTAATCTTGCATGAAAGGAAGCACTCAGGGTATTTGTATAAGTAGCATTAAGTACATCATCAGATGTGTCTTACTAGAGCATCTGAGTAGCAGAGCAAAATGATTGTTGGTGTAATTTTTAAACACTACACTTCAAATGGACATATTATTCTTGACTTTGAATGCATTTCTGCTTCAAAGGGTCAGACAAAAATTATTTTAACAGTAATAAAAATATTTTTGCATTAAGAATATTTCTAATTCAAATATCTTTTTTCCTTCTCGATGTCACCAATTTATGTTCAATCACAAACTTTTCTATAGATTATAAAATGTTCCTTCCTGTAAATTCTTGAAAACTGTATGTGGGGGACTCATTTTTTTAAAAAGCACCATTATTCTGGACTACACTGTATTTTCATTTTTTAATACTTTATTTGTAGGTTTCATAACTACAGAAGGGTATAAACAAGTACATTTTATGAATAGTTTTCCAGTTAACAAAGTGGCTTTTCTTAGTTCAGAACTGGAGTGACTAGGGTACTTTCTTGAGGATATCAAGAAGTTTTTCACTCATTGCAGAATTTTAATAGAGAAGGTATCAGAGGAATATATGGCTACTACCTGCTTAAAAGGAGAAAGAGAAAGATGGATTTCAAGGAGTTGGATGTTATTATCATTTGACAAGTGCTTTGAAAGTATCTTTGGGCCTCATTGGACCTTGCCACTGTATACGGATCTACAAATTTAGTCTCCTTGACAGTGGTTGTGACTCATTCTCAGTAAGCAAATTTCTTGATGTTTAAGAGTTCTTGTTAAACATGCATAAGTAGCTTGATGCGTTTTGGGTACACATAAAGCAAGACACTGAAACAAGATGTCTTGAGTATCAAAAGTGTAGAAGATTACAATAGAAATTTTGTTCTGAAGTTCCACACTTGTCTTGCAGTATTGCATCCCACATAAAAAGCATACGTTTTTGTTTTCACTAATGTTTACATTGATTTTATGCAATTTTAAATTACATAAGTGTAATTTGATATAGCATAATTTAAACCTAGAACTAAGGCAGTAGGAAACAAGTTACAAAAAGAAGGTTAAATGATTCTCTCTCGTTACTTAGGGAGTTTTAATGTAAGAAAGCTAAAATTGCTTCTGAATATATAAATTCATAAGCAATTAACCGGAGTTGATCAAAGCCAATGTTTTATTTTCTTTACTATATGGCCCATTAGTCTACTTAGTATTTGTAGCATGTCTACTTGATAACATACCAAACTCCTCTGCATACAGAGGGTGTTATACAAACGTGTATATATATTTCTGTGTTTAATTTTAGAATGTTTATATCGTAATTTAGGAAAGAGATCTTCATTTCCCTCTTCTAATCAAAATAGCAAGCATCTGTGTTCCTTCTGGTTTGTCATTTGATTAGCATGCTCTCATCCATCATTAGTCTTTGATATGAACATCAAGAAATCATGTCCTTTTGTTTTAAATGATAAATATGCCTTTGTCATGAGTACTTACAGACACTCCAAGATTTACATCTGAATTGTCAAAGTGTAACTGCACAGCTTCTCTGATGTGTGACATTGTTAGTGAAATAAAGAACTTTTTAATTTTTTGTGGATAGGCCTTAAATATTGACATTACAAGGCTGGTTTAGCTGTGATGTTGAAAAAATTTGTCCTCCATCCACTGTTTTTCTAAGATGTGTTGTTTATCAACAAGAGACAATCAACTACGCAAGAGCCTCTGCGGACATTCCTATTTGCATGGTCCAAGCCTGTCTCTTCGGGTTTTATTATTTAGGTCTGATGTCTAGTTAGCTCTTATCAAAACTAATACCATCTGAAGTACCAGGCTTCCCGTGGTCACACAACCAACATGAAAATTTCTTCAGTCTGACTATGATTATTAAAGACAGTATCTCTTTAAACTTGAGCTTTGTTTCAGTGTCTAGATCAATTACATCTTGTAAATGCATTTCCATGAATGTTTCACTGCTTGTTTCAATAGATGAAATATATCTAAATTAAATTATATTCTTCCCATTTTTAAATTAAAAAATAGTGAAAAAGCAGGTCTTTGACAAAAGCTTTGCTACCATTCTTACTATGGCTTGTTTCTACTAAGGCAGAAAGAACTACTGTATTGCTGGCTTCTCATTGTTGGAATAGTACAGTAAGTTAAAATGTTTTTGAAGACAGACACCAAGATGGGTTTTCATCAACTGTTTAATCAACTATTGGTAGCAAAAATTGAGTGTCATGCAAATATGTAATGTAATTTTAGTTCCTACAGAAAGCAAGTGTTCCTTGAAATATTTGGGTTCACTTATGCATGATAAAACATTATTTCCTATATTTCTTTTCTGTTGTTGCATTTACTGTGTTGTGACTTTATCATGGTTAAATTCATTTAATATTCTAAGTGCTGTAATGATGAAATGGAATCTTTGAAATTTACAATTTCAAGATATTGCAGTTTATAATCTTTGAAATTATAAATAGTTCAGAGAGGAATTTAGCAAGGGATCCCACAGATTGATTTAAGGGCCTATGATCATGATCAGCTTATAATTGCAGTATTTTTCAATCTCACGTATATAATAATCTGCAGTATTTAGGGTTTTTTAACTTTTTATTGTTCTTTACCTCAGCGACTTTGACGACAGCATTTTTCATGTAATTGAGTTGATTTGATCCAAAATTTGTTTATAATTATAAAGTCATGTAAAATTGATCACATTATTTATATTTCTTTATTTGCAATGTACTTGTTTACTTGAGTTTAAAATAATGAAATGTATGCATATTTCAGGCTCTCTGTATAAGAGTAATTTTGAAAGTATATTCTCATTTATTTGTTTCAAAAGGAGAAATATCTTGCATCCTTTGCAACACAGCTCAATAAATTGAGATTTTCTGGCATACGAAGGATGCATATGAGTTTTTGAGACACTGAAGCTGTAACCCAACTTGAAGAAGACAATGATGGCAGTGAGCTTCTGTCCAGAGTTAATCAGCTGCAGAATTTGTAAACTGCGTATGTGTCAAAGTTGAAAATGTTAGCACTCTGATAGAAGCTTGAAAAGGTTAGACCTGATAAAAGCCATCAGCAGTTAAAGAAAGTGATTTATGGGAATGTAATGACACAAAATGCCTCATTTATCACTCATATATAGATAGGTTAAGGTTTCTGTGTCATACTTTAAAAACTTGACCACTTAGAATTGTCAAAATAGGTACTTAATTGCCCATCATACATTTCAGTTCAAATTTCCTTTGCTTGAATTTTGGTGATTTTACTGTTTTGCTTCTCATATGGTTCTTTTTAAAGTCATTCATATTTCATATTTATTTCATATTTGTTTCAAATGGTGTGCTCAGTACTCTGTTAGAACTTTTATTAGGTAAAGCTGTTGATTTGAATGCTACCCAAATCTTTTGTTGATTTACAATTTCATTCAGCCTAACTGTAAGGAAAATAACTGCAGGTTTCATTTTCTTTTGTTTTATACCACTAATTCTCATCAACAGTTTACAGCTTTCTAATTCAATCCTTACGTTTCCAAATCGAAATACAAGATTTAAAAGTGAGATCCATCAATTGGTTTCCAGTTCCAGACACTTAAGTTACTGTTTATCTCCATACAAATTAAATTTTATCCAAAACTACCAGTACTGTTAAATGATCCTGAAGCAAAATAAAAATGTTAGGAAAAATACACAGTAATATGTTATCCTTTTACTGGTTTGATTTGAGGATAACAGCAAGCAAATCCCATAGATTTGAGACTGACTAGTTTTTCTAACTATCCACAATTTCATCATAATGCTGAAAAAAAAGTAAATGCAAACATGGGTAAATCCTCATTAGGGAATTACCTTTAAGAACATATTTATAAAGTAAAGTAACTACTCTAAAGACATTGCATAAATACTAAAATAAAGATTCAGCTGCTGAAAGAAAAAGTGTGATAATGAAGTTTATAGGGATTTCTTTTTCTTTAACTACTGATCTTTTTAAAACTATTTCATCCTTTTATTTCTTTATTTTATACAGAAAAGCCTGAACAGAATAATTTTAATTTTAAACATCAAAAAAACGTACCTTTTTGTTAGCTTTCACAATTTATGGCCCCAGTTGCACAGCATTCTGTTTGTTCAGCGATGACCTTCCAGGTTCGATTTAAAAAGTAGTCAGAAGCATTTGTCATGTCTGCTCGATCTTGTCCAGAGGTACCTATTGTAATTATAAAGGACTAATAAGGTTGTTTATAATATAACAGTCTGACATCCCTAAAAAATCTTCTGGAGAGCAACTTTTTTGTGTGTGTGTGTGTGTGTCTATCTTAAATATGTAATCTTGTCACTTCATGTTGCACTGTATCAATATTTAGTTGAGAAAGCATAAAGAACTTACAGCTCGAGAAACTTAACTTAGTTTTAAAAGATTAAGCTGTATAATTTGAACATTATTCATACCTTTTGGAAATGCTTAGTAATAGTGTGGCTATAGTACAGTTACACCCTGTATTTAATTGCTGTATATAGGAGTGGTGATGATGGTGTTCTTAGAAACATTGAATTCCTTTCACAGTGTAAAAAAAACCCCCAACATTTCCTAACAAAATTGCAAAAATGTGTAATACATTAATATAGTGAGCTCTGTTTCTTAGGAAAAAAAATAAAAATTAAGAAACTCTTGTTTATTCTGTTATAAGCATTATTAAAGACTGATGTAAGTAGGTGTTATTATAGTGGTATTTTACATTATATGACAGGTTTTTACAGTTGACATGATCTTTTTTCCTTTCATATGCCTTTGTCTTGCTTACTCTCTTCTCCTTCCTTCCCCATTTCAGCATCATCCAACAATACCACTTTTTTATAGGCATATATAGGAGATAAATAAAAACATATTAAAACCCATGGAATTTGAATGTTTGACAGAAATGTTTACCTCTCTTGTAGGGTATGTAACAGCACTGTAGTATTGTCAGGCTACCATACATCATTTAAATGCCCTTAGACAGCAAAAGCAAAATCTTGACAATTCAGTAATCTCATCATGTGATTTCAAGGAGGCTTTTTTTCATATCTACAATTGAGACAAATTTATGTTGTATGTATTTATGGTTGTTAAACTCAAAATTGTCTCATTTCATTAATTTTTAACATTGTGCTCTCTTAATGACTATGAAGAAATGTATTAAAATGCCTTAATTATAGGGCTAGAAGAAGAGAAAGCACAAGTCTTTTTAGCATATGATCTTTCAATTGTTCACTAAAGGATAAAGAGGGCATTCAAGCGTGGTTTAGATAACTGTCAGCAATAATAAAATGCAAGGTAGTTTGTAGAGCCTTTAAAGACCTTTTGGGGAAATAGATTTAATTAAAAAAACAATAAAATGGACTTTTCATTTCAAAGAAATCCAAAATGGTATAAAATTTCAGGATGTTACTGTATGAAGAGTAATGTATGTTTCCAAGGATGAGGAAAAATAGCTGTGAAAATATTCTGCAGTCCACACAGCAGTGATAACTTTATTTTGTGTGTATAGATGTATGTCCTTTAGCTTTTAACACACAGACTGTGGACAGCATGTTGGAGGATATTTCAGGTTTTCTTAGCTGAGTGATTTTACCCGTTTGGGATTTTTTAGTTTGCAATGCTTTTAACCAGGTTTTTTGATTTTTAAATAAGGTGAACATTTAGCTTCTGAACCTAAAGTTATGTTACCACGATTAACCACAGAATTGTATAACTGACATGTCGGCAGAAGTAAATTTGCTTATTTAGTAGAGTCAGTAGGCTCCTATTCATCATGTCTATGCTATTTACTGTGAAAATACGTGTATTTCCAATTTCTGTTTTTTTCTTATGTAGTCAAAAATTGCATTTGCTAGTAATATTTTTGGTTGCATGCTGTGTTGAAAAGTTTAGTTAAGCACTTTTTCTGCACTATAGAGGTACACCACTTCTGGCAAACTAGGAGCAGCTTAACTTGCATGTGATAAGCAGTGGTTTATAAACAACATTGATTGCTGTCTTTTTAGAGTCGTTTTGCTTCCTTGCTTAGCCTTTTGCTTTCTTGAGGAAGTTTTTGTAAGTTGTTTTCTTTCACCCTGGTGCACACATATCAGTTACATTGACCAATTGGTTTGTTATAGCCGAGTACCAAATGAATCTGCGTGTAAGTTGTGTGTAGCAAGGTTTTTTTTACAGGTAAATCAACTTCAATGAAGTGAATTTTCAGCAAATGCTTAAACTATATCATATATATTTGTAGTTGTAATTGCTGGCCCAAGTACATTATAAAACGAGTTCATAATGAAAATTTGACTTCCATATTTATAGTCTTGCTATATCCTCTAGTAAATTAAATTTGGATTGTTAATTCATATCAGTGTTCACTTTGTCAATAACTGAGCATAGAAATGGAAAGTCATCCCTGTTCGTGGAGCTGGTGATTTTTCAAGCAAAATATGGGTTTGTTTTCTGCTTGCACACATACCTTGAATTGCAGCACAAATGAATATAACACCCTCTGCATCATACACTGAGCAATGATGGTGTGAGGAAGATAGCTAAGATGCTACTGAAAAGGTACAAATGTAAATGTGTGGCACTGTTCTGCATAAAAATGCCTCAGTATTTCCTTCATTGCTGGGTTTCCTGAGGATTGAGGACTCAGCCAAACTACAACAGATACATGCATGCTTAGCTTTGGCAACCTTTCTGTATATTATGTGCATGTTTTTGAGAAAGAAGTACCTCACATCGTGCTGTCAGCAGACTCCTTTCTGTTTTCAACTGGTTGTGTCCTTTTCTTCCCACTCAACCCTCCTGGTGTGGTAGAGCTATTAGGTGTGATAACATTTCTGCAGAATATGCTGTATGCTCTGATATTCTCCAATATTCAGCTGATGGGCTCCTGCAGAATCATTAGTTTTGATCACTTCTGTTGGGCTTGTAAGTCCAACAAGTCCAGCTCAAGACAAATGTTGAGTCTGCTTGCTTTCCATTTCTACTATTGATTTGTTTTCTGCTCACTGACGTTTTGTGTAGTTGGGTTTTTATGACTTTGTTGCCATGTGTCATACGAGAGATGATTGGTTTTCAGTAGGGACTTCTGTAAACTTTGATAAGCACACTAAGTTCTCTGAGTAAAAATTACTACTGTACAGTATGTTAATTTTGGCACAGTCATTTTTACTTTTTCATGTGTAATGAAGTTAGTTTTAAAATGTTTTTTTCTTTTGTTAAACATCACATTTCCTAGATCTAAAGACATCTCCTTACTGATGGTAATCCTTTATTAAAAACAGCAGACATTTTTTATCACTACTTCAAAATGCAACATTCAAAAGAGAAATGTGTGTTATCGGAGGACTGAAAGCTAACTCTCCTTGTAGGGCAGACTCTAGCTCCTTATGCATATGCCCAACAGTTAGCACATCTAGCCTCAGTATAAGCTGAGGGCTTCATGATGCAAATAATAAGACAGCCAAGATAGAATAATGGTCTTCATTTACACTGTTAAGCGTTATGATTCTTATTAACTGATTGTCATGCATTTGCCCCTGGACAATGGACAGGGTAAGCTATATTGGCTATAAATCTAGCTTTGAATATCTGTTCTGTCATTGATTTCTTTTGTATTCCCAAGCAAATTACTTGTTGCTTCTATACATAAAATTCACTACCTGTAAAAGCCTGATTTTGCATCAAAATATTGCAAGGTCAAACTTAAAGTTGATAAGGTGTTTTCTTAAAACTCAGGGTAAAAGACACTACAGATATAGATGTATGAATATTCTCTCGTTAATAAAAAATCTCTATTCTTGTAGCAAAAGTGTAAACCTAAACATAGATCTTCTCATAACTTTCATTTTCTTATCACCATTTATAGTGTGTCAAGGAAGAGGAAAAGAATCCAGGAGTGTAATGTCTGTGCTTTGGCATGAAACATTATGAAAACAACATAAAGTTCCAGATGTTTTCTGCCTTGTGTTAAGGAGATAAAGGATAGGATTCTAGGAAAAATACAAATCATGTCAAGCTACCACTCAAGTCATGCTTCTCTGCAAAATGTCCAGGGGAACAAGTTCAGAGAGAACAGTCTGTGTTCTCACTGTTATGGAAGATTTTCCCAGTTGTAAAAGCACACTATACTGTCTTTTGTGTCTTGTTCTTTTCTGGCCCTTCTCTGTGAAATCATCATGTGGGCCTCCATTTGTTTTTTTTTTTTTCTTTAATTGCCTCAAGACCAATAGGATGCAATAGCACTAAGACCCCTTAGCCTGCTCAGCCTCTGCCCTCTCCCTGGCTTGAACAGACCACAAAATTAGTCTGGGTCTATGGAATTGGCATGGTGGGAGAATCCACTTCATGTGCAAATCTCAGGAAAACATCTGCATCATAATGTAGATCTTGTCTCAGAATATATGTATGTGTATATGAGTGCATGTATGTATGTCTGAATTATATAAACATAACTAAAATATGAAATTTACACATAGTACTGTAATGTTATCATAGTCCTTTTTGTGCCTATCAGTAAAATAATAGTTTCAAATTGTGCCTTGCTGTTGATATAATTTCTTATATCTCTACTATAATACTCTGTCCCTGATTTGCTATGATACACATGAGTGAATGTGAACTGAAACTAGTAGGAAAATTAACTTTTTAACAACGCCATAGATCAAGATTCTTTAATTAATTGCAGATAGGATGAAAAAAGCTGTAACATCATGGGATATTCTTAACCTATGGAGAAATACATGGTGCTGCATAAGTCTTTTCTATGACATGAGGGAATTTGTGTAGAACGTTCCTTTCAGTAGCTCAGACTGTATGTTTTAGAGTATTAATTACCTAGTCAGATTTTATTTGAGCCCACTGAGTTTTGCATAATTAAAACTGTAGCAACAGCTAAATGGTATGAGATGTGGAATGCAGAATCTTTTCTTTGCCAGATGTTCTTCTCTGGGGTTTGAAGGAAGGAGTGGAGAAGTGGGAGAAACTTAAAAGTCAAGTCTAGCACTTCAAAAAAATTAAATTTGACATAGATGTGTATTTACTTTTGTATAAAATATAAAAGTTAAGCTTAATAGATTTCTTCTGTGTTGTTCTTGTGCAACAGCAATAATATTGAGTGTAGAGTTTCTGATGTAGTTATTTATTGTAAAATGCAAAGCTGTAGAATTGCCAAAATGTGTAATTGTAGACTAGTTTCTGTACACCTGCAAGTTAAACGTTTCAGTTATAGTGTGAGAAAAGTTGTTTATTGTTTAAATAGTATCAAATGCATATAACTGAAAAAAATTACCATGGTTTGACTGTCATGGGCATATACAGTAAGTATAAATTATCATCTTTTACGTAGAATCAGTCTATCTAGCAGAGCTCTAGTTCTGTTTGAAATCAGTGGAAAAACTTGTGCTGTCCTCAGTGCAATTAAAATTAAAGTGGCCATCAGTACTAGTTTTGACCTGTGTAGTGATTTGGTCCTTTAGATAAGCGATTAGATAGAGCATAAGATCTACAACTGTACTGCTGAGACAGACGGTAACTTGCAGCAAATCCAGTGAAGGGCTGCAAAGATGATGAAGGGATTGGAGTATCTTTCATATGAGGAGAGACTGAGAGAGCTCCGACTGTTTAGCCTAGAGAAGAGCAGGACTGGGAGGATCTTACCAATGCACATAAATATCTGATAAGAAGGAGTAAAAAATATGAACCCAGGCTCTTAGTGGTGCCCAGTGAGGGTGCAAGAGGCAATGGATACAATTTGAAAGACAGAAAAATTTATTGAAACATTAAAAAAAAAATATCTTTCTTATTGTGAGAATTGACAAACCCTGGATCAGGCTGTCTGGAGAGGTTGTGAAGTCTCCATCCTTGAAGGTATTCAAAACCCAACTGGACAAAGCCCTGAACAACCATCTCTAGTTCACCCTGCTTTGAGCAGGACTGGACATCTCTAGAGGTCCCTTTTTACCTCAACTATTCAGTGATTCTGTGTGATTTTATTTATCATTATTTTTATCTGTATTACTTTTTATTAATTTTAAGTCACAGAGGAAGCAATGTCAAAATAAGTGGGAATAGGGGAAATCTGAAGAGCTTTAGTCCAGTAGACTGTGCTGCTATTATATTTAATGTCAGACTTTCTAGATTAGGAAATTCTTGCTTCCATTTTCAGGGTGAGTGAGAAAATTAGGCTGAAAAAAACGAGAAAAAAATTATATCTACCTGTTAATGTTCTTCTGAAAACTAATGATAAATGCTTGACATCAATATAATATCAAAAACTAAATTAACAGCTTAAACAGTAAGAAAATTGTGAAGGAATAATGGAAGGAAATTAGTAAGAGGGAGGTTTTATAAATCCTGTTGGTCTGCAGTTAGGGGATCAGTTCACAGAAGAGTACACAAATGTAGACTTACAAAGTTAGCAGTAACTGCCGACAGATCCTAATATGTTAAAGGTTGTAATCTTTTGAAAGAAGTTGGTTGGCTTTCCTGTTGGCCCTCCTATCAACTTTAACCTCCAACCTTCTCCGGCATGTATCACTACAAATAAAACTGCTGAGGTTTGACAAGAGGATATAAAGTCACTAGGCCATCGCACAGAGATCTCTACATGATTTTCTTTAACCTTAAGCTTAAATGAACATTGCTTTAACTCAGGGTTTTTAATAAGAAGTCATAAACACACACTCATATCACTTTAGTTTTAATAATTATTGTTTTAACAGAGAAAAGAAGAAATATACATAATAAATTATGTTTGACAACTGGAATTCAGTGGTTTTGTTATTGGTTGTCTTTGACCATTACATGAATTGCTGTTCTTCGTTTTAATGTATACTTTTTCATGCAAGCTGCATATGATATTGATATAAACATGGCATTTGTGTACAGTGTTGTAAATGAATTTTTAGCTCTTGATTAAGGCAAACCAGATGACAAGTTATGTGTTTGTATTTACCAGTGTCAGAATAGTAATCTTTAAATCTGTAGTCACCTATGATGATTTTGGCTTTTATTTCTCTATAATTTTTATGTAACTTTGCACAATACCTTTTAACAATGTAAACTATGCAGGCCATAGTTACTTGAAGTTTTTCTTTATTATTCCACTCCCCAAAACAGCCTGTATAGTATTTCCAATTTGCCAGGGAGCGACTATCCACAGCATTAACTCCTGCAGAGTCCCTGTTCTTATGAGCAACTGATCTCTGAACATGGGTCATACCTTACTGTATTACAATCCTAAAATTATATTTCTTAGCAGTTCAAAATCATACCAATTTAATATTAGGTTTTCTGTTTTGCAGCCTGTTATTCCCATGGCAAATTTTGTGGTGATGTATAATTCTCTTTATGCTTTTTGTTGCTCCTAAATTGTCATCTTTTACACTCACCCATATGTTTTTTCAGGTTACTTTAGGGACTGCATAAGCAATCTCTTCTTTCTGAAGTGTTTCCTTTCCATGCCCAAGTTCTGTTCCTTGTATGAGCCATTCATACGTTCATCTTCCAACAGACCATACTTTTTGTCAAAGTCCCCTTTAAAATTACAAAAGTACCGCTCTATTTGTTGATGTACGTAGATCTTCCATTCTTAGTTATGCTTTCTGTGGTTTTAGGCTTTCATCACAGGCATAACTACCAGATACTGGGGAGCACCTTTTTTTTTTCTTTTCCTAAATAGTTTGCAGCACACTAGTCAGGTCTCAATAGGCCACACATCTTGCCGTTCTGCTGATTCCACTTTTCTAAAGCATTTTAATTGGTTTTCATTTATCTTCACTTTATTAAATATAAGCTTATTACATAAATGCTTTACTGTTGTAGATGCAAGATGCTATTTTCTGTAATCCAGGCCTGTGTTTTTCATCTGTGCTTGGACTGTCTCTAAGTGGTCCATAGAAAGTAGTTAAGGAAAACAAGCCCTTTGAATGTCAGTTTATATTCATTATATGTATTGGAAAACTGCTAGGCATATACAAGAGACAAATACTGATCTACACACTTATCCTAGTGGAATGCATAAGCAGACTTCACTTAGATTTCTGTTGCTACCTGTATTCTGCGAAATAGTGGATGTGTGTCAAACCATACAGTATGTAAATTTTGGAAGTTAGATATTCCTGGAAGATTAAGGGCTGATTGAATAGGGGTAAGAGGAAGCTTTTAAAAGGCTATATGTAATTTAGTTATTTCTTTCTCCCAGCAGGACCTTATACTGCATGATTTAATATCATTGAGAGAAGTATAATTTAGCTGAAAAGGTGTTGTGAGAGAATTTGGTCACACTGTGCATTTCACCCTGTGAGAATCTGTACATCCCTGATTTTGAGTATAAAGAGAGTACTAATCTTCAAGTGATGTTACTTCTGTTTTCCTCTGCAACTGAGAACAATCAGTGTGATGTCAGTCTGTGTCCCTTTACCATTCCCCATTTAACCCCAACCATCTTCAAAAGGTGAGTAGGAAGCCAACTAGAAAGGTACAGGTGACTTCTACCTGAGAAGACAGGGAAAATGAGTTAGCAAATGAGTTAAAATATTAAAACATTAAAGCAAAAACTATTGACTTCTAAATTTCTTTCCTCTTTGAGTCTACCTGTATTACTTTCAGAAGACTGTAATATAGTGCATCAGCAAACCCAGAGTACCAAAAAATAGCTTTGAGGTATTAAAGGTTTAGCTGGTGCTAGCAAAGATTTCTGATACTTTTTATGTAAACAGTATCAGCTACCACGTTACTTATCAAAGCACATAGGAAAATCGTTTCTGCTTCTAAAAGTTGCAAGATGGTCACAAGAGACAGGGGCACCAACGTCTGTTATGGCACTGTGAGAGGATTACCCATTGTATTAAGCTGTTACACTTATTCACTGGAAACTGCTATCTGGACACTTTCAATGTAAGAATGTATTTGTGGTGGAAAAATTACTATAATCTCAACATATTCAGTTAAGGCTTCAGTATCATCCTCAAGGGACAATGTATATAGAAGTGGCAGAACAGAAATATGAGTGTAAAGTTATTAATTGAGGGGTGATTAAGATAGCATGTGATACCCATCGGAGATGTTCAGAGAGCTTTGTAATGGGTACAATAGCAATGATTAGAAGAAGGAATGCTGATCCCTTCATGCATGAAATAGTTTATCCCACTATGGAGCCCAGGAAACTAATAAAGCTTCTGTGGACCAAAGCCATAGAGGCTTATTTTGACCAGATTAAGACATATTCTAGAAATGCTTGCCTTTTTTTTTTCTTTTTCTTTTGCATGACTTAGGATATGGGGAAATAAGCAGTTACATCAGAAAAGGAAAATAGTAAAAAGAATTATTTTAGAGTTACTCTTATCACAGTAGATTAATGATTATCCTTCCCTTTTTAAAAAATGCTAATTTTAGCCATGTTTAAAAATATGAAAATAGTTAAATTTTTTTTTCATTTTTTTACAGTGATTTTTTAGTGACTCAAAAACGCCTGTGATTCAGGAAATGTGAGCTTAAGTTAATCTGATACTGATTAGAAACCTGGAAATATTATAGATCAGCGGCATGTAAAGCAGCTATGGCGCAGATGTCTTCATAACCTCTGTAAATGTTTCTACATGAAACACGCACATGAGGATTACAAAGATTCTTATTTTTCAAAATGTTTATACCATTTCAATCTGCTGTTCTAGAAATGCTGTTCTATATTTCTCTATCAAAAGATGTTTTAAAAAAAGTAAATGCCATAAATATACCTTGGGATAGTACACAATATGTAAACACTTCTCATATTTCTTATATATATACTATGTATTTTTTCTTTCAAACCATAGTTACCAAAAATTCACTGTGTAAATCTCATTATATGCTGTTTGTATCAGAATGAAAAAATATAATGCACTGTATAATTTAAAACATCAGCATTGAGTTGCTGATATTTTCCATTGGATGTGAATACCAAGTTGAATGTTCAAATGGTTTTTAATGAGATAGTATTTGTTTTAACCTATCAATATATAATTTTATATAATATATAAATGCAGTGTGTTCCAGTATTCATTACCTGAGCTTTCATAGGATTTAACTGAACTTCATCCCAACTAATGAGTCATTTTGTGAGATGTGAATGTCATAAATGCCATTTTCATGGAAAAAAATACAAGCAACAATCCTTCTACCTTTCGCAGGTGTACCCATCTTTTTACCTAGGGCAAACTTGCACCATACAAAGATTAAATTTCAGGTTTTCACAGAAATGTTTCCAAGTATTTTTGATAGTAGAATTACGTAGAGGTAGAAACACGTTGTCCATGTATAGCAGTGAATAACTGTATTGTTATATGTTAAAAACATACAAGCATTTGTTTGTCTTAAATTATTTTATGCAAATAATTATCACATATTAGCATTTATTTACCAGTAAATATTTAAATGTTTATTGTCTCCTTAATTCAAAAGTAGAAGGTCTCTTGCAGCCTTTGGGCCAAGGGAAAAAAGCACAGAACAAAAAAATGTTGTCCTCACACATTCATAGTTTTCATGTCTCTCACCTTTTTTTTTTTTCCTATGCTTAATGGCAGAAGGAGTAATTTAACTGAGTTTTCCCTGCTTTTTGGGGGGTAAAGAAGTTCCACCTTCAAATAATATACTTAGCCCTAGGCAGTCAAGTTTCTTAAAGATCAAGTCTGCAGAGAAAAAATAGAAATAATTATGAAGATAAGAAAACCGTTACAATATGATTTTAAAAAATATCCTTTTCCTACTGTTGTTTAACAATGACTTTTGAAATACAGCCCTTCTAATTTAGTTTTACATGATATGTAATTAAACTACGGAATTCACTATGATTGTGTTATTGACTCTCAAATTTAAAAAAAAAAAAAGAGTATTTAAACATATTTTTATCCCTATTTATGATAACAAAAAAGATTGTTTGCTATTACACAGGAAGAGATACAAATACTTACAAGATATAAAAGACTCGTAGAAAGAAATTCTTTATAAAGAAATCTCTAATTGCCTTGAATTAAAAAGATATTGAAAAGATATCTGGGAGATTGTATTTTGGGATTTTTGGTTTGTTATGTTATTTTTGAATCAGAGTTGTTACTATCCAGAATGAAAGACAAAATTTGGAACAGTTAATTTGGTATTTTATATCATTGTTCTAAATTTTGATGATAAAGTCACTTTTATTATGTGAATATGCTTTTTAAAAATATGTCTTTCCTCTAAGCAATATGAATTAAGAGTAAAATCTCAACCTTGCTTCTTTATTTCATGTTTGCAGATGTTTTGTTAGTGTACGAAGTGGCTTTGAACTATTTTCCTGCTCTATTACACATCATCTTAGTTAATGTTTACTATGTGTATTGAAACTACACCTAGAAATCCTACTAAAATGTGCTAGAATTGCTGTAGAACAGAACAAGAGATACTTTATCCTACAGAGCTTAATGTTCCAAGTATAATACAAGAGTCAACAAATGTTTACAATGCAGTGCAAAGAGGCAATAAGATAGTATTGGTCAGCATAATATTCACTGATCTGAGTACGTCAGCAGCCTGCTAAATTTTTCATGTGTTTTGACAGATGAGAGATTTAGAGGAAAATAACAGATTGCTTTTGTTAATGCTTTTTGAGAATTACTTCTAACCCTGAGAGGCAGTTGGGGATAAAGGTGGTTTGCCAATTCAGTGTGGGATTTGACAGTTTGCTAGTGAATAGAGAGAGATGATAGAACCATGACAGGCTCATAGGTCTTTCTCTGTAATGGCTCTTCCACATTCCAGGCACAAAGAAAGAAATTGCATACTTAAATAGTCACACAATTTTTTTGAAGAATTGTTTTGGGTGGAGATAAGTAGAGCAGTCTGCACTTATCAAGTTCATAGAAGGGTAATTTGCTGCAATAGATAGAAGTGAGCGCTTGTAGGGAAACATAATCTGTGTAGATAAAATGAGAAAGTAGGAAATAAAGATACTCTGAAGAAAGAATTAGCCAGATTTGAACATGCCGGATATGAGGAGCTCCAAAGATAACTCCAAATGGAAACTGATGCGAATGCTATAGGTGTTCTTAATAGATGAGATGATCATATTGACCATAATGATTAAGAAAGAAGGGTGAAAAGCTCCATTTAGCTATGTTGGTAATTACCTAGTTATGAAATACATGGAATAAGTTGTCAGGGTACAGGAATTGTCATTAGCTTGACGTACGTGGGGGAAAGTGGATTTTGTCTGCCATCCCATATATTATTGACTTGTGCACCAAGAAAGGGAGAGGGCCAAGTGTGACTGAGAGATCCATTGTGATTCTAGGTCCATATGTCCTTATAACTTTACTAACAATGAAGTTTCCACCGCTTCTGGTTTGTGAGTGCACACCACATGATCATTGTGAGTTAGCTCCTGGAGGATCTGGGACCCACATGGAGTCACCACCAAATGAGGTGCTTCAGCAGAGATACACCTCTTCAAGCACTCTTGTGATGTTCTCAGGTTCATACTGCAAGATTCTACCCATAAATGCAAGGCAAATCTGCATTTAAGAAGACCTGTTGTAATGCAGTGAATCAGTAAGATAGATGCACTCACTGAGGTTGCACCTAAATCAGAGTTTCTAAATAAGATTCTCCTACATAAGATTTAGAGATGCTAAACTTAAAGCCCTTGGGAACTCCCGTGGAAAGCTGTAGAAGAGTTGTAGAAGGTCCTCTGTAAGACATGCAAGTCTGAAAGAAAACCCCCAGATTTCAGATAGCAGCAGGAAGCCTGTTTTCTGACTGAAGCCTTTCAGAGCAGTGGACCCCCATTTATGCCTGTGGAACCCAGACTAAAGCAGTGCATCAAGTCCAGGGGTTGTTTGCATATGCTTCTCCTTCCATTACAATTGATACTGGCTTTTTTAATTGGTTTGGATGTGTGGAAAATCCAGTCAGGTAGCATTTGATAAAAATGATTGAATTGCGTACCTTTGTTAATAGTTTAATGTTCTAGTTGTTTATTAATTTGGAGCAATTCTTCTGTTGTGTATCCAATCTACGACTGAGATACCATCCTGAACTGCAACCTATTGGTTAATAAATCTCTGAGCCTGGAGGTTATGCAGCATAGAATATGCAAGACTAACCAGAGAAGTGTTCTACCAAAACCGTACTGACTATAGCCAGAATTAGAAGGTAATCACCATCTCCCTGTGACGTCTGGTCTGCAGGTAACAAGTCTTCGTGTTTACACTCCTGCATTACAAGTACTAGTTTCATTCTGTTCCCATCCCCACAATGGTAGTATTAGATTATATTACTTATATTGATAGGGAAACACTAATGCTAACATTTGAGAGTGTTCTAGGGATTTTGTTTTTATTCAAGTGTTTTTGCTCTACATCATGATACTGTTTAATTCTTAGGCCTGAACATAGAGTGAGGTTCAGCTAAGAAAGCAGTCACTTTGAGTTAAATAAGATAAATCTGATTTCCGAAACTCTTGGAACCTTACCAAGAAAAAAAAAAAAAAAAAAAAAGGTGAAAGCAGTACAAGCAGCTTTATGTTACACTACTGCTGTTACTCCTGCTGCTTGATCCCCTTGGTTTTTTGCACTCATAACAAAGACTGTCCAAGGCTTAGGACTCAGGGACTCAGGGACTTTATGAATGTGGATTTTTGCATATGGAAACAATTCTTCTGGTACCACAGTGCACTCATCTGAATTCTGATGCTTTACAGGTCAGTAGTTGGTATATGAAGTTGCAGGACAATGTAAATTCCACTGACCTCATCAAATTCTATATAAGAACGTATCAGGCATAGTCTCAGAGAGAATTAACAATTTTTCATTGTTGCCTCAGCAAAAGATGCATGATGCCTTTGTCCTTACTAGTACACTCAGGTTTGTATGGTTTCTCAGTTCTTTTTGGGCTCTGACAGAATTTTTCAACTCATCATGACACAAATATCTTAATATTATCAACGGAGTTTAATATTGCTACTTTTACCAAGAAATTCTATTAGATTGTTTCTCAGATCAAGAAGATACTTAAAATGTTTTTAAAAATTTTAAGTACATGTTGGGTCTATCGTGTAGACTGATCACTGTAATTTTTTCTTGAAGTTTTTAGAACTGTTTGCAGCTTTTAAAGTAGGTATATATCCTTAGCGTGCCTTAGAGCTTCAATTCTTAAATTTCTTTTTCTAAATACATAAAATGGGGGAAAATTATTACTTTTTAAGAGGGGAAAAAATGCCTTCTGATTTTATGACAAGCTTCAGATGGACATCATTAATACTCTGAAAAGTTCATGCTGTTAATAAAATGGAAGAGCAAAATAACCTGCAAAAATGCTAACAGGTCAGCATTCTTAAATACAAACTTAGAACATATGAAATTATATTGTGCAAGTAATGAAAATGAAATAAGGACAAAATTGGGGAAAGAGAAGGAGGAGCAAAAGTATTGGTTAGTGAATACATGCATTCCTGTTTCTGTTGTCGACATTAATTTAAACCGATCCTATTACAAAACTTGGAGTGAGTATGCGTGTGTAGTGAAAGCATAGTCGGCCTCTTTAAATTCAATGTAATTGACTCCTGTGGTCTGTATATACTGCAGTCTGGCTATTTTATGTGTATTGATCTCTGCAGAAGAGGAGAAACAGATTTTTTTTTTTTCAGCAGTTACCTCTCTCTTCATGCTTTGAGGTGATGCTTTCCAAAGTCTAGTTTAAGTTGAAGGCTTGTTTATTTAAAGTTTAAGAACATTACTACTGTTAGTATTTCATTTGCATATGGGAGGAACAAAACCCACAGTTTTCACATGAACAGCAAATACATTTTTTTCTCCACTTTCAAAATAAAATATTAACAGAACAATTTCTACTTGCCCTGCAGCCTGTGCAGGGTGTCTGGGGTAGAACAATAAATAGAATGGAAAATGACAATTTTTATATCATTCTGTAGATGAAATCACTGCTTTGATAGAGACAATGAGTAGTTAGCCACTAACTGCAGTGGGCTGTGATTTCACCTCCTTGTGTCAGTGGCTCCTAATGTAATCTTCCCTCCTTTGTGACAGCTTGTTTGCCAGCCTTGGCTTCAGAAGTACATAATGTTCTTTAGACATGGCTAGTCTAGTAATTGGTAAGTTCACAAGAAACCTTTAACACAAAATTCTAAAAGTATCATGGGTGCTAGTAATGTATGTGCATACTCTGGGCTTGGCTGTTACTCATGGTCGGAGCTTTATATTACAAATAAAATTCAATTCGATGATCTTGGGTTACTTAAGCAAATTCTAAACTTTGTTTTAAAAGAACTATTTCATTGGAGATACACTGTCTTGTAAACCAGCTGGCAAAATATGGTTTCATAAATCCAAATTTCAGTGACATCGTAACTGAAGGAACCATAAAAACCTGAAGGAAAGTTATTTCAATCACTTCTGCACACTGTGAACCCTTAGACATGAAGTGACCATTCATTGCTTTGTTTTGTTTGTCCCTTGCAAAGGACCGTCTGTTTCATGCAAAAAATTGCATCATCCGATTTTAAATTTGAAATATTAATTTCATTAATCATATGTGTATCTCAAAGGTTACTACAGTAACATTACGTCATGCATTTTTCCGATACTTTAAGTAATAGTTATGTAATGAACAGACTTGACTAATCATCTAAGTACTGTATGCAGAGTAGGTAAATTAATGTTATGACAATTTGTGGACCCAATTCAGCACACAGTGATTGGTTGAAGTTCCTAACTGAAACTGTTTGCCCATGATTTTTGTACTTAAGACAATTACATATATATAGTGGAACTTCTGAATGCAGCTATCAGAAGTGCTAATAGATACAATGTTTTTAATTATGTCTTTGAAACCTGTTGATACGAAGATAACAGTGTCCCCACTGTCATCATCTTTATTACCTCGACTAGTGGATGCAGCTCTTGGGGATGCATGTTTTAATGCGTCTAGAAATTTTTAAAGTGTAGATGAGATGGATGCTTAATTATGAGCAGGAAGAACAAACAGCACCGATTATGGAATAGGAAATTCTAAGAAATTATGAACTTATTTTTGTCTCTTCCAGGGTGCAACTGTTGCAAGTTTGGATGGAAAAGGGCGTTTGCTTCTTAAGACATGTGAATACTCCATATGCAGTTTTTAACCTGAAAGGCTAAACTGCATTTCTGTTTTAAAATCTGAAGTTACAGGAGATACAGCTTCAAAGTGAATCAAAGCTATGTTTATCGCTCTTATATGTCAGAGTTTAAGTGCAATGTTTTATGTATACAGTCATCATGACAGTTAAGAAGGCTATAAAGAAAAGCAATTATATAATTGCTTTAAAGAAGTAGCATGGATAAAGACTTAGAAACTACAGAGCAGTTTTAATAATTATATCACCTGAAGTCAAGCTGCCAAATTATGTCCTAATTATTTGCAATGAGTAATTATCTATAAAGTTATAAGCTTTGAAAGATTTTATAAGAGAGTGGGGGAATTCTTTGATTTTTTTTTCCCACACACACTAAAACAACACCCCATCATTTTCTATTTTAGCAGTTTCCACAACTTAAACATTAAATTCTTATTGTTGCTTTCTGTTATATTAGTAGTGTGTGTTTTGCAATTCTAATCTTCACAGTTTTCTTTCTTTATCACCGAAGTAGGCCTTTTGAAGCCAGGGAATTTTTCATAGCAATATTGACAGTGTTCGCATTTGCATGATGACAGCCAAGGAATGGAGCAGTAATTTTTGAAATTGCAGAAGTATTTAGAACACTGATAAAAGCTGAAATATATTTTTGATGGATTGAAGTTAAGCATACATGATTTTTCCTGCTGTCAAAAGGCTCTGAATTTAGTGAATATTTGCCTGCTGTGAGAATGCAAGATTAACATCACAACCATCACCCGGGCACCCAAACCCTGCAATTTAATAGCTTTTTAGGTTCTTTCCTTTTTCTAAACAGCAATTAATCTCATTTTAGTACAATTTTCTCGTTTCTGAAGTCGCTCATTGAATCGCTGTTTTGTTCATATTTGGCTTCAGCTCCTCTGCATAGTCATTAAAGTCCCAATTAATGTCACCTTTAGCTGAAGAGTACTCATTTTTATTGAGAAAATGACAGTTGCTGCCATGAGTAGTGCAGTGTAATATACATTAATTGCCCTGTAACACTGGTAATTACGAGTTTTTCAAGCCTCTCAGTAAACTGTCATGCCTAGACAAGACTGTGCTAAAATAGATTACTCATTAGGGAGACCTGTCCTGTTTTCTGGTGGGTTCTTAGTGTTGGTTTAAAAAAAATCTTGAGTTTGAACAAATAGTTGCCAAAAGCAATTTCCTACAACAACATGTCTGTGTTCGGTTTTCCAGCCATCACTTAAGCCTGCGGTCAGCAAACAGACAGGGTGCTGTGGACTCTAGAGATGTCAAGATTTCAATGTTTATTTAGGTGGATCACAAGGATAATCTTAGCAATTCGTAATTCAGTGCTTAATATGGATGTTATTAAAGCTGCCTTTTTCAGTGTTGTGTTTATAACAGGTCTACCTGACATTTTAGAAGAGCAGTCAACATTATCAATATTTTGTGCCCCAAAAGATTTTAACACAGTACCACAGACTGTCCAGTGAGTTGGAATGACTAAAGCAATTCTCAAATAATTCTTATGTAGGAACAGCAGGGATTATGTTGTAGATTATGTGGAATAATTATCAGATCTTTCAAGAGCTGTATGGCATTGCAAGGTGTATTTAAAAAAAAAAAAAATAGAAAAAATATGTGGGAAGAGTTTGATTACTATTGTGACCCCCTCTGAAAATGAAGCTTTAATACATACACTGTTAGAAGATCCACCTGCTGATTGACTTGGGATGTGGTGGGAAGCAAATTCTTAATTTCAGAAGGAATGTATTTCACTGCTTTCTCTTTCTGTCTCTTTCATATTTTGTGTTTGTTTTTAAGGACAAAATAGTCCAAAACTCATTGCGGCCCTGAACTGACGAAAGAAAACCTTTGTTTTATCTTTGTTCTAACACCTGCTTTAGGCAATCTGCTCTTTTGCGCTTTCTCTAAATGAATTTTGTCACAGCCTTCCATATTCTCTTGTGGTGATGAGCTAATGAAAGTAGATAGTACAATTTGTGCTGACCAGGTAGCAACTGCCAGCTTGCAGCTGAGGATAGTTTAAAGAAATAAATAAAATATAGCATTATATCACTGATTTATCCATTACATGACATTAATAGTGAGAAACCTTGGTGTGTTTATCTGTTTGTATTGGTGTGCATTTATCGAATTGTTTATGACAAGACTAATTGGGGTAATTGTAGACACTGAAATTACCTGTCAGCTATATGTAACCACACTCCCTTTCTTTCTGACAAATGATGACAACTGAGGGACCCCGTAGCATTACTCATGATGGCTTTTCGAGTGGTAATAAGGACAATAGGGGCCCTGGCTAATTTGACATGGACAGCCTTCACAACAAGAAGCCAGCTAAATGACTTGTCAGTAGGGGAAAGAAGTCAGAAAAGTAATGGAGTCCCCCATGGCGCTCTGACAGGGAGATGAGGCAATTTCAACAGAAAGTGAAAAGGCTTCAGTTTGTCAAGTATTTAGAACAATCAGAGAACAGCTAGAGGCTGGAACCTGACAATAAATTTGTGAACCATGGTAGCAGTTTCATATAGGTCAGTTATTTCATAATGGCTGTGAAGCTTTCAGAGGTTTCTGCTTTCGTAGCATACTTCACATCAGCCAACTGGTGCTTTGTCACCTTAAATTTGTGCTTCACTTTACACAGTAGGAATAATGGTTAAGGTTACAGAGGAACGGCAATGTAAGACAGCATGATTTGCAGACAGCAATCTGTTGAAAAATAAACAAAAATTTAGATAGTAATAGTGTGATTGCATCCATTACAAGCTAGCGGTGTTAACATGTTCTTTATGATTTTGGCCTGCATGTTTTTTATGGATAAATACTTTATTTCTCATGGACAAAACTAATAAAACATAAGCCCCTGTTCCTATCGTTTTACTCTACCGTACATAGTTAACATTTCTACAGTTTCATTTCTTGCTGCTTGCTCTTGAAATGTATTCCAGTTCTACAGTTTTGACATCTATTGAGACGCTGTAACTGATGACACAAAAGGAGAATTTGTGATTTTTTTTTTGAGTGCTCAGCAGAAGATGATGTTCTTAAGGATTTTTAAAAAACAACCTTCCAGAATTAAATATCAGATCTGTGTCCCACTGATAGTAGGCCTTTTTATCTGTGGCTTCAGGAGTCTGTTAGGTTTGGAGGGTTTTTTTAAATATCAGTGATTCTCACCTATTTGTTTGCATTGAGATAAAAAGTCAAAGTATGATTAAAGCATACTTCAGTACTGCACTGTGCCTTCTGAATTCCTGTCACAGGATCTTGAATTCCTTAAAACTGTTTATGGATTGAGGACAGTTTTAGTGAGAAGTATCAACTCGTCCTTTTTGGTAATGATTTTTTTGTTAGAAAAGAGGATTGAATATATTCATTTTAATGTTTTACTTATGGTCTGATTCCTTCATTTTACCAAATGTCCTGTTTCTTGCAGATTTTAAAGCTAGAGCAGCAATTGCTTGTTTGAGAACTGTGTGGATTCTAGCTTTTTTAATAAGTGCTTCAAGATGTCTCATTACATGACCAACACATTTCTTGACCTGGTCGTACTAAATTTAGTTACATAAACATTTTCTCCCTGCTTCTCGCTCATTTAAATGTATAGCATAGAGTTTTGTCTCTTGCTTAAGGGTCTTAGAATAGAAACTTTCAGTGCCATATTTAAAAAATAAGACTGCTTTGTTGACATGAATCCTGCTCCCCCACCCCCATCCATCACCCTTTCCTTATTTTTTTTAGAGTTATGCTCTTGCTGTTTGAGTCATCACTTGGATTTGAAGGAATCTTAATTTAGGCCAGCCAGGAACTTTGCCCTTGATTCCCAATACCTGAACATTTCAAAACTACATTGCATTTCTTATAGAGATTTTGTAAAGGAAATATCTTGGTAAATTGAAGGAGCTTGTCATTCTTCAAGATGGGCCATTGAGTCTGAGGTTATAACTGTAGTTCCCCTCTCCACAAGAAAATTCAAAAAAAACCAAAAACCTCATGAGGTGATCATTTAAACCTGGTGTGTCCACACCTGAATCTCCTTTATTCTGGTTGCCTGTCCTGCACATGTTCATCTGAGTTTGCCAAATATTCTACCTAGTTATTTTCTAAGATGTTTCTCCAGCAGACCTAAAGAAATTATCTATTGTGTCTATTTATACATGGCTCTGTGGCTGGTGTCACAGATTTTTTTTCATTTAGGATAATAGGATGGCCTACACAGCACCAGGCTTGCTGGTGTCAGATGGGATTCACCTTTCTCAGAGTGGGAAGAGGGTCTTTGCTCACAAGCTAGCAGGGCTTATTGGCAGAGTTTTAAACCAGACTTGAAGGTGGAGGGGGATAATGTCAGGCTTGCCCATGACATGCCGTGGGATGACAGGCCAAGGTTAGAGGGACAAGGTGCTAGCGAGGGCCCTCAACCTCTTGCTCTGAGACATGCTGGCTACACTGCATCACACTTGAAGTCTTACAGAGATGAGCCAGGGTCTCCTGAGGTAATAGGAGTCAACACGGAAACACCAGTGAAATATCTCAAAGGAATTATGAAGTGTTCCTCTAAGAAGGTGGCACGGCCAGCAGCCAAGCTGAAGTGCCTCTACACCAATGCACACAGCATGGGCAACACGATGAGTTGGAAACCACCATGCTACTAGAAAGCTATCACCTAGATGCCATTACTGAAACTTGGTGGGATGAATCCCATGACTGAAGTGTAGCTATTGATGGCTACAGGCTGTTCAGAAGGGACAGGTGAGGATGGAGGCACAGATCCATTGCCCTGTACATCAAGAAATGGAAAGAGTGTGATGAACTGTCTCTGAAGTATAGCCACAAGCAGGTTGAAAGCTTATGGGTAAGAATGAGAGACCAAGGCAACAAAGGGAACTTTGTAGTTGGTGTCTACTACAGGCCACCTGATCAAGGGTAACCTGTTGATGAAGCCTTCTTACTCATCAGCAGGAGGCATTGCTCTCACGGGGACTTCAACCACCATGATGTCTGCTGGAAAAGTAGCACGGCAAGCTATAGACATCCAGGAGACTCCTGGAATGCATTGAGGATAACTTCTTAAGCCAGGTAATAGACAGCCCTACCAGAGGGGATGTGATACTGGATCTGTTGATCACCAATACAAGTGAACTAATCAGTGACATCAGGATTGGAGGCAGCCTGGGCTGCAGTGATCATGCACTGGGTGGAGTTCGTAGTCCTGAAGGGTGTGGATCAGGCAAAGAGTAAAGTCAGGACTCTGAGTTTTAGGAAAACAAAATTCCAGCTCTTCAAAGAGTGAGGTCAGTAGGACACCCTAGGAAACTGCCCTCAGGGACAAAAAAGCAGAACAGAGGTGGCAGATCTTTAAAGACACAAGATGTCTCAATTCCCAGGTGTAAGAAATCAGGAAAAGAAGTCAAGAGACTGGCATGGGTGAGTCGAGATTTGCTGGTTAAACTAAAGGGCAAGAAGGAAGTGGAAGCAGGGACAGGTGTCCTGGGAAGAGTAGAGGGACGCTGCCTGGTTGTGTAGGGATGGGGTCAGGAAGGCCAAGGCGCAGCTGGAGCTGAATTTGGCAAGGGATACAAAGAATAATAAGAAGGCCTTCAGAGGTCAGAAAAAGTATAACCCCCCAGTGAGCAAGACTAGCAAAATGGGAACAGATGAGGAGAAGGCTGAGGTACTCAGCAACCTTTTTGCCTTAGTCTTCACTGGCAATCTCTTTTCCCACACCTCACAAGTGGATAAACCTCAAGACAGGGACTGCAGGAGCAAGTCCCTCCCACTGTAAAAGAAGATCAGGTTCATGATCACCTGAGGAACTTGAAGATCCGTAAGTCTATGGGCTCTGACAAGATGCATCCCAGAGTCCTGAGGGAATTGGCTGATGTAGTTGCCAAGCCACTCTGTGATATTTGAAAAGTCATGGAAGTCAGGTGAAGACCTTGGTGACTGGAAAAAGGGAAACATTGCACCCATTTTTAAAAAGGGTAGAAATGAGCACCCTGGGAACTACTGACCTGTCAGCCTTACCTTTGTGCCTGGGAAGATCATGGAAGAAATCCTCCTAGAAGTTATGCTAAGGCACATGGAGGACAGGAAGGTGATTCAAGACAGCCAGCATGGCTTCACCAAGGGCAAGTCCTCCCTGACAAACCTGATGGCCTTCTATGATGGAGTGACTACATCAGTAGACAAGCGAATAGCTATGAATGTCGTCTGTCTGGACTTCTGTAAGGCCTTTGACATGGTCCCCCATGACATCCTTCTCTTTAAATTGGAGAGATATGGATTTGATGGATGGACTGTTCAGTGGATGAGGAATTGGTTGGATGGTCGCATCCAGAAAGTAGTGGTTGACAGCTCAATGTCCAGATGGAGATCTGTGACAAGTAGTGTTCCTCAGGGGCCTGTATGAGAACCAGTGCTGTTTAACATCTTCATCAGTGACACAGACAGTGGGATTGAGTGCCCTCAGCAAGTTTGCGGACAGCGCCAAGCTGTGTGGTGCAGTTGACGTGCCTGACGGATGGGGTGACATCCAGAGGGGCCTGGACAAGCTCGAGAACAAGGACAGGTGCAAGGTTCTGCACCTAGGTCAGGGCAACCACGAGTGTCAATACAGGCTGGGCAATGAAGGGATTGAGAGCAGCCCTGCCAAGAAGGACCTGGGGGTACTGGTGGATGAAAAACTGGACGTGAGCCAACAATGTGCGCTTGCAGCACAGAAAGCTAACTGTAGCTGGGCTGAATAAAAAGAATCATGGCCAGTAGATTGAGGGAAGAGATTTGCCCCCTCCACTCTTCTCTGGTGAGACCCCACCTGGAGTACTGTGTCCAGCTGTGGAGCACAGGAAAGAAATGGGCCTGTTGGAGCAGGTCCAGAGGAGACCACGAAAATGATCATAGGGCTGGACCGCCTCTCCTATGAGGACAGGCTGAGAAAGTTGGGGTTGTTCAGCCTGGAGGAGATAAGGTTCTTGGGAGACCTTATTGTGGCCTCCCAGTATTGAGAGGGGGCTTATATGAAAGATGGGGACAAATTTACTAGGGCCTGTTGCAATAGGAAAAGGGCTCATGGTTTTAAACTAAAAGAGGGCAAATTTAGACTAGATATAAGGAAGACATTTTTTACAATGAGGGTGATGAAACACTGGAACAGGTTGCCCAGGGAGGTGGTAGATGCCCCATTCCTGGAAACCTTCAAAGTCAGGTTGGACGGGGCTCTGAGCAACCTCATCTAGCTGAAGATGTCTCTGCTTATTGCAGGAGGGTTGGACTAGATGACCTTTAAAAGTCCCTTCCAACCCGAACTATTCTGTGATTCTGATTCTATGCATATAATTGTTTCATAGCTAGTAACTGCCTTCAATACTTCCACTGACTTTGTTAGTTCATCTTATCTCATCTCAGCTTTCTATGGGATATTTTTAGGGTGAGGGTTGTTTTTTATCACCTCCTTTTCCTCCCTCCCTACCTCCATATGCTTTGGTGCTTAAATATTGTTATCCAGACCCTGATCAAAATGAGAAGCCCATCTATTTTCACTCTGCTGTCTGCAGTCCAGCTGTATGACTCCTGCTAAAGTCAACAGTGGCATACAAATGATTGAAATTCCAGCTACGTTAATTTCTTTACTTTCTTGACATATTTAAATTAAACAAGATTTTGATTAATTACTAAATAAAAAAATATTTGAAAAGAGCAAATGTAAAAATGATAGACATGTAATTAATTCATAGTGAAATATGGACAAATTCAAACCTGGCAAAGGAACAGCAGACATGGCCCGCATTCACTTTAATGCATCCTATGTGAATCCTGAATGTTGTCTTACAGCTCACTATTTTGTTTGAAAGCTGTAACTTTTCAGTGAATAAAATATCTAGTGTTGTTATATCCTTTTCCATTTTGTGACCTATTGCTTGAGAAACAATAAAAAAATTAACACCCTAAAGAAAGGTGAAGAAGAGCATCAAAAATTAACTCTTCAGTGTTAAGGAAAATGTCTTTAAAAGAAAGATAAAACATCTTAAATGGGTAGTATTTCAATGGTACCATGAGTTTGGGAGACTGTTTCACAATGTAGTGGAAATACCTTGATCTTCTAATGTTGCTGGTTGAAAATTGTCCCTCAAAACACCTTTTATATCTTTCTTTCAATAAGATATTTCATTACTAAGTTTGATTTAGGAGGTATCTTCAGTGCTTTTATCACATTTAGTTACTGGTCTTGGAGAATTTCTTCATTTTTAATTTTTTTTCAAGGCAAATGCCTATTTTATTTATTGCAGAAGATATTAGAGTTTTGGAGGACTGGCAGAAGTTATGCCTTCTGGCAAGAAGCATCTGTTTGGGAAAGAATTATGACAATTTAGTTCTGACTGAGTAAATAGAATAATATTTCTTTATGCAGTGGATTAATTTAACTAAACATATATAAAAATCACAGGCTTAAAAAAAATCATGACAAGACATTCCTTATAAAAGTTGTATCTAGACTAAATTGACTAATATTTGTAGCAACTTGAATTCAGTAATTTTACTCTTCCATAAAAGGAAAATGCTGAGAAAGTTCTGAAAGGCATTAAATAGATACAGCAAAGTTTAGCATCTAATCTGACTGAAACAATGGAGACTTTTCCATTACCAGACCTTTGAATACTTGCCAAGTTTCTGTATTGCTGTGTACTTAAGACTTTTCATAAAAATTGTCATTATATAATGGTGCATAGATCTACTGCTAGTATATTCCAAAATGTGGTATAATATCAGTGCAGAAAATACTTAAATGGAGCTTTTACGTTATTGTTTGTTTCATTTATGCAGGAATAGTACGATTCTGGTTTTTGAATATGTCTCAGTCTGACTAAAGTATAACCGATACAGCCAATGACAATCTCCATTCCTGCATTGAATATCCCTGGAATAGAAATACAGAACAGAATCATTTCTACCAAAACTGTGAACACATCTTATATATCTATTACAGCAGATATTGCAGCATGGGTTTAAGGGATGTGTATGTCATAATTCTGGGTTTGCTTAAATATTAAGTCATCTGCAGATATAAAATCCTTTCTACCTATACTCTTGTCCATTACTTTGAATTCATGAAATTATAGTGAATAATGGCAGATTATAGTTCTCATGGCTACTAAATCAGATTTTTTTAAATTCACAGCCATTAGGAAAATGTCCTGTTCTGTCCTATTCCTTTATTAAATCATAGAAGGAAATGTTTTTGCAGAAGTACAATACCATGTTCAATTCTTAAATGCAAAGCTCCCTTATACAAAAAAAATAGGTTTCAGACCTTTTATACTAAAGTGTAATGCTAACTGCCCATTCTACATTCCTGCAGTGTATTTATTTATTTTATTACAAAGAAGCAGTCACTGCCTGTGTCATTAGTAGGTATATATAAGTGATGAGAAATGTGAGGTGGTATGTAGGTTGAAACATACATAGCTTTACACAGAGAAGTAGTAACTTTATTTAGATATGGTTAAACTACATATAACCAGTGCTTTGTATGTTTTCACTAACAATTGTAATTACAGAAGAAATTCAAATTATGTGAACTGCACTTGCCCAATATGTAGTCTTAATATCCCCTCAACCACCTATTCCAAGTATAATAACTTTCATTTGCTTTCTCAGCATGTTCTTTCCTTTCTCTGAAAACTACGGAAATAGACTGACCATGAATGTAATAGGCCCTGGCACTCTAAAATCAGAAGCATCTTCCGGATAGAAGGAAAAAACAAAAAACGTCACTTTCTCTGTCTGGATATCCAGTGGGAGATGGAGCTTAAGCTAGCATGTTCCATTTTTGTGTACCAAAAAGAGAATTTTTCTGTTTCCTTTTTCTAGTTTCTTTAACCTAGCATTGTTGTCTTTGCCTCATCCAAGTTGAGCAGTTTATTTCCTACTCAAGTTTCTATCTAAATCTGAAAACTGGAAATGGAAGGGATAAGCATATGTATGCTAAAAACTGTAGTTCGCTAATCATTTCATAGCTAATTGAGATTGAATAAATATGATACATTTATCGTTAGTGCATAGTTGTTAAAATAGTGATATATAATCTTTACCCTTAGTAACTGAAAATCTGCATAGGTATTACAAGCATCATTGTTTTGTTATCAAATGTAAAATGTTAACACTGACCTGAGATGCTGGATCACTAGGTCTCTCCATCAATTTTACTGTATGCTTGATCATTCCATAATAACCAAAAAGGATGGATTTTGGGTTATACAGAGTCTCGATTCATATATAACGTCTGTAGTCACACGTAAGTACCAGTAAAGGATGGCATGAAATAAATTAACCTAGTTAAATGATGGGAAAAGTCCAGCCTAGTTACTGTATGTAGGGTTAAGCTGTCATTCCAGAAGCTGGCAAAGCTTGTTTCTCTGATGATTGGAAATAATCAATACAGGAACTATTTGAAATAATCAACTGCATTTAGGAATATTATTGATGACCAAAATGCCATTTGCTATTTTTATTGTATTTAGATTGTAATTTAACTACCTTCTAATTAGTTTTAACTTAGCTCAATTGGAAGTAGTAAAACCGATTTATCTAATAAGTGACACATGTCATAAAGAAACATACAACCTCCTTATTTCCCCTAGGTCAGTCATCCATGAACTAATTAACTGAACTTTTGTTTCCCCGCTTTTTTGAAGAATAGCAATACAATTGAATTTGTGCTTTTCCCCCTCCCCAAAGCAAAACACAGAAACAAGCTGCTTTTTTGCCCTAGCTGCATTCTTAACCATTAAAATATCCTAAAGCACTCGATCACGTTGCATTTTAATTTCCAAGCCATGTGTTGCATTAGTGAAGTGCACATGTTACTGATTTGAGCTTAAAGTTCTCAGTCTGTTTAGCAGAACACCAGGCTGGCACGAACAAGGTCCTTGCTAGGTCAAAGGCCTGAAGTTGACATCTTTCTTAAATCTTACTTTTGTGAAAACTAGAAGCACAGGTCAGGGCAGCTAGCTGATGGCATTGCCTCTTACAACCACTGATTAGATTAGCTCGACATTTATCAACTACACAGAGACTAACACTTAACCTTTTAACTGAAGAGTTTTGATGTATCCTTATTTTTTAATGAGGATGTTATTGTCCCAAAGTGTCCCTTAAAGCTTTAGTGCAGGTTTTTTCTCCCATTTAGCTGACTAACAGGCTTTAAGTGCTTTATAATTCAAAGTGTGGTGTTTATAATTGTGCTTTGTTTTGAGGTCAGAGATTGAGTAATTTTGCTCTTGAACAGTTTATTCTAAATATTATTATCGTATCTGTTCGATTCTAAGATTTTAGTTTTATCTGTTCCATTAACCTAGATTTCAAGATGTAATTTATAACCAGCTTGAGTGCTAGCTGGTTTTTATCCTGAATCATTAACTGGGAAATATTTACAATTGGAGTTTTCCTTAGAAAAGATACAGTAACTTACTACTTTTCGTTTACCTAATTATCTGTTACTTGTTCTGAGTGTGGACCCTAATCACCTGAGTTTTGAAAACAAATTCACATCTCTACAGGGAGCCCATGATTCCACATCTGTCAGGCTGGATTCAAGGTTTTCCTTCTCTGTTGGAATTTGGGGCTTATAAGGGATATATTTTGTCAGTTAAAAGTGTGGGCGTTACAAAAGACTGCAAAAAGTTCTGTCATCAGAGCCCTAAAATAATCCTGAATTTACAGATTGATTGGAAAAGTTGCAGCTCTTGCTATGAGAAACCAGCAGACAGGTAACAAAATACCAGGACCGTGGCAAATGCAGAATTGTACAATTTCTATATAGGCAACACCAAGATGGCAGTGCCATACTGAGGTGAGCCTCAAGTGGCTGGGGACTGTAGTCAATGCAGATGTGATCGAGGTCTTCTGAGTCCCAGGAGGGACTGAAACAGATTGCAGTGGTTGCAAACCGTGACACAACACTGGGGTATCGACAACCTGGATATAAAGAAAAGCGAAGTTGTGAGTATTCCCTAGTATAGTATCTACAGATAGTATATTAGCAGCAAGAGGAAATAAAAGCAATAGATGACAGATCAAAGAGTTTTTCCATACTGCTTGTACTTTGGAATGTTTCTATTAACATTTGATTAACTAACTTTTGTCCACTGTGGGTTTGGTTTTGTATATTCTGACAGCCAGTTATTTTGCCATGAGCAGCTGGGTACCCAGCACCTATTAGTGCCCTTTGACTCCATGTGTGTTACTTTTTATTGCAAAGGTCAGTTAGATACAGATTTCCTCAGGACCTCAGCATCAAGAGTCCAAGTTAGGTATGAGGGACTTGATTAGCACATAGGTGCGTGTGACCACATTTATATATATCACCTACTGAAAATGCACTGTCAGCAATAAAAAGGACCATCAGTGGGCTAGACTAATATCTGCTGCTTCTTCTACTTAAAAAGAAGTGTAAAAAATCCCATGTGAACAGTTACTGTTTCTCATTACCTTCTAAATACCTGGAATGGGAATTTCTACAAAGGGAGGGAGGCCCAATTCATTAAAAGGTTGGTTTGAGGGATAGGTCTCTCTTTCAGTACTAGCAACATTCTTACCTCCTTCCTGTGTTAATGTGATGTCAGTGAAGAAAGACTCATATGTGTGAAAATGAACTAGAAAATGTACTATATGGTTTCTATTTTGAAATCAGAGTTTTATAAACAGGACGGAGAACACTAATGTTTCCTGGAAAGAAAAAAAAGGTGGGGAGAAATTCCTGTTTATGTGCTTCTGATTTCTTAAAGCCAGCTTTGAGAAGTAGCAGTATTTTCAGTCTGGGTTTTGCCTGCCTTTAGCCCATGCACTTCAGCTCCCTGCCCTAACTCCAGCCATGGCCAACTACCATATCCATACCTGTGTAAGCAAAATGTTCTTGTGCTCCCACTAGTAAAAACAGTGATTTTTAAGAGCAGGATTCCAGCGTCTGGGGGTGGAAGAGTAGCCTGACAGCAGTAACTGAACAGATCAACACACGACTTAATACCAAACATAAAAGTTTCATTAATCTGGAAGAGAAACAGCAGAAGGGGACTTGCATTTTTTATTACTGAGTCTCATGTTATCTAGTCATACATCAACAATTTATTTTACTGCTTAAATTAACCCTTTGATATAGCTAGATGACTTCAAAAATGAGGCCCTACAGTTGTGTTATTGAAAGCAAACATTTCCTGAAAACATTGTTTCCTAAAGACATTGTTTCCTAAAATTTAATTATATGCTCTTTAGAAAATGTGTAGACTTAGCACTTACTGCACTCACTGCAGACTACAAAGTCAATTTGAATATCATTTATTGTATTTGAAAGTGGTTTTTTTACTGTTAGCAAGTAAAATGTAAAACAGACATCATGTTTAGACTTAGTCAAATTGTGGTTAGTTGAAATTAATAGACCTCTCTCTAAATAAATTGAAGTAGTTTGAAACTGCCCAGATCCTGGAAATTAATAATCTTGTTTTATGAAAAACAAGCTCAATATGATGGAAGCTGGGTTTGAAAACCGTGGATGTATTCTGTAGCTAACATAAAATGGTTGAGCTTCATTGTTGTCACTGAAGCTGTCTAGTTCAGTTTCAAAGCACAAAGTGTAATGGTAAAAAACATTAAATAATAATTGGCTTCTATAAGGTAACATTTTATCACATAGTAAGAGAACCAGACAAATCTGCAGTGGTTTTGTATTACACTCATTCAGAAAAAAAAAAAAAAAAAAAAAACAAACAAACACACTTTGGTGGAATTTATCGATATATTAAAGTAACTCTTGACTACTTTTCAGCACTTCCCCTTGCTATCAGTTAATTTTAAAAAATATTTTAAAGATGATAGGTTGTTGTCAGATATGTCGTGTTATGTTATATTAATTTTATTGCTTCCTGTTCACAGAAACCACAAAACAACAAAAATACAAAAGTAACAATACAGTATTTTACCACTCATTATTTTTAATGTTGCATTCTGTTTGTAGGAACACCAACTTTCTTTTATTTACCATAGGTAGGATAGTGGGCACATCACTTCCAGGTGAATACATTAGATGGTTCTGCATGTATGTGCTAAAAGGTGTATAGAGTTTGAGTGTCTTGATTACTTCAGTATTTGTGGATAAACAACATGATAAAGTTGGAACTTTCAGAGACATTGAGTTGAGAAAATTTCATATTTCAACGATTTAGATTGTCTATTAATCTATCCTGCCAAACTAATTGAATATGTAAATCGATAATGTCTACCGAGTCTCAAGCCAGACTTCTCTTAGAATGAATTTTTACTCACTTTTGTTTAAGTTTATATGATTTAGAAGATACTGACCAGTCCTACTTAAAGCAACTAGAATATTATCCTCCAAATTAAGCACTTAAAGTGCTCAGTCACTTTCAGTAGAGAAAAAAAAAGTGTGATCTGCAGTACATCATGTCTGCTTTGTCCTAATATATCCAAGAGTAAATGGGCTAAATATGAGCAAATAAATTTGTTTTCTCTAGGTATGTCAGAGTTTAATCAGCTAGGAGAAAGCTATTTAAGCATAAGGATAGTAACAGCACACAAAAAATGTCTCTATCCATTGGAAAAATTAGACTAACAAATTAAAAAGTTTTTGCCAGGAGAGTAATAAAGTTCCAAACTAGTTTTCCAAGCTGGTTAGTGAAAGCAAAAGACTACATTGCCATGAACTTCAGTCAGTGTATCAAAAGTCAAGAGTGGTTGTTTTTTTGCCAAGCTATAAATATATTATAAAAATACCCATTTTAACAGTGCTTTCTGTATTTTTTAATTCTTAGAAATCAGGCATTCAGAAAATATGCAACTTTCTCTTTACTCAGCTCAGTGTCTTGTTAAATGCAGTTTGTCCTGTAGTAAAAGTTGTGTTACAGTATTCATGTTGATTTTGTACATATGGAATAAACTTGGTACACTGAAAATAAGTTGTATGATCTGTTTGGTTTACAAAACAAATAAAAGTAAAAAATAGCCCAAAACAAATATTTTACATTCCTTTTCTGCATAGTATTGAAGTCCTGATGAAACTAATTCTAAAAAGAAAGCATCCACCCTCATGGAATTCAGGTAAATCCCAACTGTAGTTAAAAGCAGTCACACTTTGTCTCTGAGAAGGGCAAATTATTCCTATTTATCCTATACTTTTCCTTAATCAATTTAATAAATTTATACTTCATGTTTATTGAGGTGGCAGAGGGAAGAAACAAACCTTATTCCTTTTAACACAGATTGTCCAGAAAGCAAAATTTATGGATTAGAAAGCGGGGGTGTTGCACAGGTTTGGTTGTAAAGTTACCCAAGTCTCACAACATTTGCCTTGGCATGAGGGAAAACAGAATTTAGCCAAGATTAATTTAGCATAGGGCATCCCATCATGAGCATACTCTCACCTATATATACATTTATATTAATGTATATGTAAACATATATATAACTATGCCCCCTTTTTATGTTACTACAGGAATATATAAATCATCAGGTTAGCTCTGTTTCTGAGCTTATTCAGAAATCTTGACTCAGAAATCTTGACTCGGGAATCTTGTCACATGTAATTTATAAACAACTTAAAAGACAGGACATTGAAGTGCAAAATAAATATTGGGTTAAAGTTGTCTGGGTGAAAATGTTTAATTTGTTATGAAGCTTGCCTCCAGTTCTGGGGTGGGTTTTGGGGAGGTTTTTTTATTTGTCTGGTTTGGATTTGGGTTGTTTTAATATATAGATCAGCTTTGCATTTCTGGAGGTCTAAAAGTGGAGAGCATTGTTCATGGAAAACAAAGTACTAGTATTTTTTGTGTCTTTTATTTCCTGTCAGCTGAGCCATTAAAGCAGACCTCTTAGAAGATATATGCATGTCTGAGTATATTAACAAAGATAAGTTAGTACTAAAAATCTGAAAAGCTTCATCAGACTGCAATGGAAATAAATTATTTATGCTAAAACATTAATTACTTTTGGTTATTGGATATCAAAATGACCTGTTTCTTTGATTTCTTATACTATTATTCTTTCCTTTGTTTAAAAATAATCATTGTCGCTCCAGAAAATTTGTTTAGGAATTTTTTGTTGGCTGTTGGGGGCGGTTTTGGACAGAGAACAAAGTTTTCATAAGTTTCAACATTTCTGCTACAAAAGTCAAAGTGAAATGTCTGCTTCAGTTCATCTGAGAATATATCAATTACTTGGGTGAACTTGAAATGTTTTCTTTCATGTAATTTTTAATAAAGCAACAACTGCAGTCCTGCAATGCACTGTATTTAATGTGGATAGCTGTTGTGGCTCTGGAGTATCGTATCTCCTACTTTTTTTTATAGTACACCATTAGAGTTCAGGGAGTCTAACCACATTCCAGCAAGTTAAAAGGAAGGGGGGGGGGGGGGAATGTCATTGAATGCTGAAGTATGTTTCAGCAAACTAAAATGAAAAATTTCTTCGAAAATTTCAAGTGTTTCATTTTGATCAAAAATGACTAAATTTTAATGTTGCTAAATCAAACCATAGTTGAGTTCTTTTGTTGTGGTAATCTCTGCATTGATTGAAACTCTTCATTTTTAGTCTGATGTCAAATTGAATGTTAACAGTTGAGTTTCCAGATTTGGCTCAGCCAAATAGTGGTACAGTGCATTCTGCACTGCTGCTCTGGTATCTGTACGGTTGGAAACAACTGAAAAAGTCACTTCCTGGGACCAAGCTGAATTCTGAGATAAACTGCAACTGATTTACAGCAGGGTTTTATTAGAAGTGTTTTTTACTGGAGATCCACCTGAGATCACCAAGTCACTGATAACTATGAAGAGGCTTCTAATGTCCATCCCTGACTTCTTAGTAAGAAAGACCAATAATCCTTAGATGTGATTAGCAACTGGTGATTGCAATTCTTTTTAACTCTGAAAACAGCTTTTTTCTTACTTTTATTGAATTTCTGGGATTGCAGGGCAAAGAAGCATTCAGTACCTACTCTTAAATCTGGTACTGACAAGTTATGCATCACAAATATAATTAATGATCAGCTATTATTTAGTAATTCTATATCGTTTTGTTTGCATCTCATCCTGTTTCTTGTATTGATGTCAAATTGTGATATAAAAGACAAATGGAGTTGCTGATCAATGACTAAAATACATGCTGATATAATCAAAATAGCATAAGAACAGAGGATCCATTAAGTACAGATCATAATGTATGCCAGAAATTAAAATACATGGCTGTGAGATGCTTTAGTGTCATGAGAGATTTCAGTGCATCTGTTTACCTTCCATTCATGTAAGGGAATCATGAATGAGATAGAATGCTTCAAAATGGGAAAAGTTCAGAGGTAGTAAACAAGATTATATATTGAGAAAAGAGTAATTTTTGTTCATTAATGTTTTTTCTTCATTTTGAACTATTGCAAAAATTTCCTTGTCATTATGCTGACCACCTTGCTTTTTCATATTGCATCCTGTGAACTATCAGGTGACTATCTTTGCCTTAATGGGCAGAGCATTATTTATGAGATACATTCTCTTAAATTGTATTTGGAAGGTCCCATCATACAGTCCAATGGCTGCAACTCCTGATTGAATGGTCAATATTTCTTTATTTGTCTTTTAGTGAGGTAATCAAAACCATTTTGCCCCCCACATGTTTTGAAAAAAGACCACATATATAAACAGTTTTATGTAGTATCTGTGTGTGTATGCACATTAGGCACTATTTTTTTAAGATATTGTCTGTTGTAATGGTTTAAATATTAAAGCTACAAAGACAGGGAATTTACAATTATTGGCCCATCCTTAATACACTCAGTGAATTAATATATTTAGGCACAAAGTGGTAAGTAAAGATTTTTAGTCTGATCTCTGAATTTCCTTGTAGCTGTGGGTTTGTCAGACCTTTAACAATACACTAAAGCAGGGGGCTAGGGGGCTGTGGTTTAATATGGACTAATGCACATGGCAGGGCTTTTACATTAGTGCTATTTCTTTCAATGCATTATAGTGAAATTGTATTTTAAACCCAGGCAAATTATTGATGCTTTTATTGAATGGAATAATTTATTATAGAAATATTTTAGTCTGTTGACATTTCATCATCAAATAACAGTAAACATAATACACATTTCCCATAAGACTGTTCTTGAGAGCCAAATATTTACCCTTCACTTATTCTAAAGGTAGCCTTGTAGTAATTAGTCTTTGGACAAGACAAAATAAATTATGTTTAGAGATGACCTTGTCATAGAGTAGTAAGTCAGAAATATCCCAAAACAAGTTTGCTCACTACTTTCAATTACTATTTTTAAAACTGGCATTTAATTTTACAATTCATGGATTGTTTTTCTTTTTAGTCATTGAAAAAGCTAAACTATGAAGTTTACCTTTCTGGAAGTCTCTTAAAATTATTTATTAGAATCTAATGCATATAGAATGATCAAAATGTGTAAAAGTTATGCATTCCATTTAACTATAAGTTAGTCCAGCATGATAATTACTGAATTTTTCAGATTCGTCTGGAAACACTGGAATTTACAAAGGTATTTTAAAGTTAAAATAAACTAAAATTATTGTAAATTGAGAGCTTCATATTTAAACTTACTTATCCGATAGTACACTAAAATTGTTGAATTTGTTTCTCTTGTTTTATGGAAAAATCCTAATAATAGATAATATTTCACTTGGTCCTATATACAAAGTCAGAAAAGGCGTTTGCTTGCTCCTAACTTGTCTTAGACAATTTATAGGTCTGAAATTGGGTGAACATTTAGGTGTCATCATTTAGTATCTATTTATCATCAGCCTTCATTGCAGGTTCATTGGCAACTGCTAGTTAATGCTGCATGACAACAGTGGCTTAACTCTGTTTTTCTAACATAATGATATTTGGATTTTTATTTTAATTGTTGTCCAGATGTCTCATACCACACTTCTGCTTCACATATCTTTCTACACTTTTGTCTTCACAAAGACTAAATCCACTGTGACAGTATATTCTGTAAACTTTTTTTCATCTCTCATGCCTCTTAGTTTTTGTTTAAGTATCCCAAAAACATGTGTTACATGAAAAGGATTCTTGCTAGAAGCAGTATATGGAAGTAGGCAGAGGTGGTTCTTTCTTCACACTTTGAATCTGATTTCTGACACTTTATGGCTCATCCTTACAGTAAGTATTTTCATTCTGTAAGTGACTGGACAGGGAAGACAAAGGAGTTGAGTGCACACTTTTTTTCTGAAATTGTCACCCTCTTCTTAACTCATTCACTTTGTAGGTGACTGTAAAGAAAATTACCACTGTGTTTGTCTCTGTAATTCAGTTTTAGACATGCTGAAGCATAAATTCACAAGCTATGCAAGCACGAATTTAAGAACTGTAATACTGTCACATTTGATTCAGTTGCTATTGCTTTGTTCAGTTTTACAGTTAAGTTAAGCTCTATTTGTAACCGAAAATGTTCAACCCTATTCAGCCATTTTTACTGCAGGAAAGTTTGTTGGAGGTGGCAGGCATTGCGTTATACTCCATGAGTAGGCAGCCCACCTGTCACACTTATCTCTGCCAGAAAGTTATTTTTCAGGTAAAAATTCTCCTCTGAGAATTATATGCCTTCACTTCCCATTAGATTTGGCTCTGTGCTTTGTGAACTGCAGTATTCACATTGAGTCCACTTCTCCAGGTGGGTCAAGGGGTGAGGAGATAGTCACCTGGTCCCGGGAACCTTAGGAGGAGTCCAGAAGTTAATAAAATAAAGAAACAAAACAGAAATAATAAAAAAAACAAAACAAAACAACAATGGAGTGTGTGACTGGCATGAGTATTTTTTACAGATAAAATACTTTTGCCTTGAAAACTGGTATAGGGAACTGGTGACAGAGCTATTACTCAGATTTCTGAGATTTGATGGTTGTTTACTTTTCTTTCAACGTGTCTTTGATTGTTCACTTTCTCTAGGCTTGAGGATTAGGAAAGAGTAACCTGGATAACACTGAACCAGAAGAGCTTGAGGTTGTGTGTATGTGTTGTAAAAGCATAAAGAGACAATAGAAAAGTTGTATGTGCTTCTTTAATTAGGAGAGTTTGCACTTTTTTATGTATTTATCTTCCAAACCTAGAGAACCTATTTGAAGCAATTTGAAGATGTTACCTTCGATAAGAATCAGTCCATATTATTTATGAAATTATTAATCTATGTCTGTGGGCAAATAAACAATAGTTCAAATTCATATTGCTCAGTTGAAAAGGAGATTCCTTTTAATCTTACCTTTTTTAAAATTCTTCATATTATAAATATACATCATCTTATAAAGGCATTTGTCCTTGTTCCTCAGGTAAGGAAAAAACATTTGGGTCTCTCTTTAATTTTATTAGCAGTGGTGATATCATTTCAAATTGCTTGAGTATTTTGTATTATTCATGTAGTGCGTGTAGAAATGTGTGAGATTTTGTCACTGTGTGTAGTCCCCAGCTATCATAAACACTGTGTCTTACAACCTGTTTGTTAAACCTACCAAGTGGGATTTTAAAATAATTTAGAAGTATTTTGGTCCCACTGCTTTCACGGGGGGGAAAGTTTCTTCTGGAGCCAGAGCACTGGTCTCGCTGGTGTGTTGGTAGAGGACAATGACACCTCTTCTCAGCCTTTGCTCTCCGAGGCTGGAAAGGCTGAACTCATCTAGTCTTTCCTCGGAGCAGCTGTTCATTTCCCTGGACATCACAGTAGCCTTGCTCCATATCTGGCTATTATATATCTGTCTTGAATGACCTGTCTGCAGTTTCCAGATGAGGGCTAAGCAAGCCTTTAAGGGAATACAGTATTTCTGGATTTTTATAGAAAATCTCTCTCCCAGAGCTTCATAGGATTATTTTGCCCTTTCTTTAGTTGCATCACTTTGCATCCCTTTACTGATCAGCTGTTACACAGATAGATTCCTTCTTCCTCTGAGAAAGCAAAGGGAAATACCATTTCTTTATTGCAGGCTGTATATGTGTAGGTTTAAAAACAACTGTAGCAATATTTTGGGCATGTTACAGTTAAACTGCAGATCATGTACAAAAGTCAGAATAGTTATCTGTGGTAAAAAAATAGGTAACCTGAACACTGGCTAAAAAGTGTTTGTTTTCATTTTGGGATCTTTACTATTTAAGACAACAAACATTCTAGGATTGGTCATGGCTGCCAGACAGTGATAGCAACAAGGCAGAAGTTTTCCTTTACTGTCATCACATCTGTTCTTTTATTAGATTTTGTTTATTATGTATTTGCGTAGTAGAAATCCAAATATAGTATCTGGTTTGGGTTTGTTTTGTTTTCTAAAAAGTGGAATATAGTTTGGGTTCCTCTAACATAAATATTAGACAATCTCCCAACTCCTGCAGTCTATAAGCAAGTACTGTCCAAATGCACAACTGTCCTTAAATGCCCATAGAAGAAGTTATAAATCTATCAGGTTTTATCCATCATTTTTTATAGTCGTGGGACAGACTTTTGTGCAAAGGAAACCGATGTAAAAGCAATCAGATTATTTTACCCACAATGATGACATGTTACTGCCTATATTACCTCACAGCATATCACAAGACATTGTTACGTGCTACTCAAGTTATATTTAATTTATTCCAGAATCTCATCAAGTCACTGCAGCATAAGTGTATAACAAAATTTTAAAATAATTCAGTACCACAAAGCTCTTTAAAGCCAGATTTCCATAAATTTGCACAGTACTAAATATTGGCAGTGTTAAGCAAATGAAAGCAAATAAGTACATTAAAGTGGAAACATTACTTAAGCAAATAGAAGCTGTTCTATACTGTTCTATACCAATTCTATCATTTTATATGTGGTCTGACTTCATCTTTTTTTAATTAAAGAATGGTTCAAAAGTGCCTGTAGGTAATCAAGAAATTATAAATTAATTTTTAACTCTTATATTTGCTGGTTCAGCTGGAATTATAGCTCTCTTAATCTCTGGAATTTACCGTTTTTATGCTGTTGCCATAGTGAAATCAGGTAGAACAGGCAAAGCTGTACTCTTTCTTCTCTTTGAACTGGACTAAAAATAATGCTTAATCTATTGATATGGCTTTAGAAATAGCTTTTAAAAATGTTAATGTGGATTTAGCGGTTGGGGAGAGGGGGAGATATTCTGGTCTTTAAGTGGAAATCCTCAGCAAAAACACAGTACCGTGTGAGCAGTGCAAGTTTTCCTTTACTAGTTCATCCTAGTGCCTTAGGCCTAGAGAGCCTTGAGGAAAAAAATGTATATGCCTGCATCCATTTATACATCTTGCAGTCAGATACTTCTGAGGGGAGGAGTATGGGGCAGCTGAGTTTTTTGACTGGGTAGCTGTTTTTTGTAGCCAGGACAGAACATACCCCGCTATTTGAAGTGATAATCAGTCAGTTTGCATCTCAGAAGCCTGATGGAAATAACTTTGCCATTATTTCACATAGCAAAGACTTGGTGCTGAAAAACTCCAAATCCCATTGCCAGTTCATCTCATTCTTCAGAAAAATGCTGGCAGTCTTGCTGCGTGCGTTTGTATTTGATGTATATTGGTAATACGTAATAACTAACTAAGGTATACTAGTCTGTTGTGCACAGGCCTACCTCTAATTCAGTTACTTATGGGTAAAGTTTTCTGGAGTGGGAATACTAATTTATAAAAAACCTATTGTCTCAAAGGTACAGTAAGATTTTCAGATCTTTGGCAAAAGTCAGGGGTTGGTATGGGGAGATCCTAGAAGTAGAAGGAAATTGCCTAAATGTTCACTGGCTGTTTAATTTAATAAAGTGCAGTTGTTCTCCCTTCTCGCTTATTTGACTCTACATTTCTCTTATTTTTTTATTTTGGGTTTGGTTCTCTATTTTTTTTTGCCTTCTAGCTAACAATGATCTAGCTTGACCAGACAGGGAAACCCCCCTCTTTTGCAAGAGTGCTGTAAACTGAGGGGACTGACAGGAAAAATACCTTAAGTATCTTTTATTGTCTATATTGGGCTTCCATTACTTAGTGCAAGTTGAAGGTGTCATTCCCATCTTAAACATATTCAGTGATCTGTGCTCAGGTTGGAGCAGATGGAAACCTTATGTTAGCACCTCTCCTTAAGCTGCTTTATGGCTGTTCATGACAAGTGGATTTCTGTGAGAGACAGCTTTCTTGGGAGGCTCCTGTAAGAGTACAGCAACCATGGAATTCAGGAACCATTTTTAACCTCTGTACTTAATTACGTTTTGAACGTATGGCATGTTTTGGCATTGCAATCACATAGGCAAAGAGGACACCAGAAAATAAACACTTTAAAAAGTAAATAAGAAACAAAAAACTAGCAATTTTTGGCTGACAATGGAGAGGGAAAGACAGCTGCTCACAACAGATACTAATCTTATCACTTAATGTAATTACTCTGAGCTTTTAGGCAATGTAAGAACCAAAAAACAGGAAGGTAACTGTGCTCAGGTGGGAGTTAGCCAAGTCTCAGAAAGGTTGGTAAAGCTGGTTGATGTTCTGTTGTTCATGATGCTCCAAGCTGCTTACTTACAAGCTTAATTTATCTTTGGAGGCAAAAGCTGTATTTCATTATTTTTCTTCTTGTTGCTTTTTTTTCCTATTCGTTTTCATTTTGTCTTAAAGGTAGCAGGACTTGAATAGGACTAGCAGCTCTAAAACTCATACTTTTTCTATTTAGTTTAAAAAAAGACTGCTGGTGCTGTTCTTGATGCCCTTAGAAGACTTCCAACCAACCATTTTCTTTTATAAAATACACTGCATATAAGATAAAACTGAGTAAGAGAAACAGTTAAAGTGAAAAGATTATTTGGTCCTAGAAGTTTTATTCTTAATGGATTCCTTCTTCTTTTGTGTTTTGTTAAAATGTTAAAAATATTTAACAATTGTGGGTACCAGATACCTAAACCAGCAAAAACTGAGAAAAATCTTTCTATCACACATAATGTTAATATTGCAACATTTTGCATGTTTTGTATTAATACCATACCCCCTGATGATGTTAGACTCCCATTTTCAGTACAGCAGTTTTTATGGAGTCTTCCAATTGAATAGTACAGGTGTGTATATACTGACCTCTGGGAAAACAAAACAAAACAAAACAAACTGTAGTCACTCTCAGTTTGTTTTGAATTGGTCTAAAAGGATTTTGCTATATTTTACACAGAGGCCTTATGGCTATTGGGATAATAAGCTTCATACCATCTTTTGGAACAGCTAGCATAAATGCCGTACATAGAGTAAGTGACTTGACACAAGATCAATACAGCAATTGTATGGCAAAGCTTAAAAAAAAACCAAACAATCCACAGGAATATGGAGTCCATCTTGTTTTCCGCTCTTTTCAACATATTCTTACATGAGGGAAAATATTCATACTAATGTGATTTTATCATGTTGCAGACTTCTGGCTCAATTCTCATCATACATGGATTGTAATTTGTCACTGGTTATCTCTGCTAACTTTCACAAGTGATAGCATTTTCCTCTGATTCTTCTCCTTCCTTCTAGACTCCCTTACATGGCAATGTACATTGTATATCTTCCTTTTGAACAGAATTCCATACCTTATTGGCGAACCTAGAAAGTAGTAAGCAAAGAAAGTGAAATGAAATTGTTTCTAGTGTTGGTATATACTAAGAAATAATAAATAACTTGTAAATAAATCTAAATAGCATTATGAATTTTTCAGAAGGAGCATGCAGTAGAGCTGTGTTTGGCTGATACAAATAAAGAGTGTGTGTGTGTGTGTGTGTGTGTGTATAAACTGAAGGGGACAGAAGGCAAAAAGCTTTTCCTTGTGGGAAAGGAAAGTAGATTTCTTTGCTCATCCTGTTACGCACTTATTTGATCTAATAATAAATGTCATAATTTTACAAATTGCCTTGGCAGTCTCCTAAAGCCTTTAGAACAGTCTCCACCTAAAACCATGTAAAATGTTCTTGTAGTCTTCTGAGAGAGTGGATGTTCTGCAGGTGATGCAAGTTGCTACTTAAGACTTATATATCTCAGGATGCACTCTTTTTCCAAATACCAGCTAAAAATTAAATTATTTTCAAAAATACAAATTGGGGCAGGGCCAACTTGAATTGTACAGATACTGGGTATATGTATCAACTGGGAGACAAGCTGAAGAGCCTCAGGCGTTAGACCTAAGTGATAGATTCATCATGAAAAGAGTGAATGCCAGGCACAATTACAGTTTGCCAGCAGATTCCAAAGACGGCAACAGTATTCCAGGTCGGAGGAGGTGTTTGCTTTCCTTCTGGGTGGGCATCAGGTGCCACAGTAATGGGCAGCAGACGTAGTATTTTCTGTTTTCATCTGTCCCCTGCTTAATGCAGATAGGTGACTTACACTTTGAGTGACAGTAAATTTAAGTACAGCATCACACATAAAATATTTCAGCCTGTCAATTATGCACAATAGTATGTTTGGCAGTTAACTGCTAAGCAACATTGTGTGAAGATACTCAGTGTGATTTACTATCCAGTCTTGGACTAATTCTCTGATCTGGGAAGTTGGAAGTGCAAACGAGCTGTCCTCCATTTGTTAATTCATCTGTTACATTGTTTGTTTTATTGTATATTTGTGTATAAGGATTCCGAGATACAGAATTGTCTAATAATTCATTCAAAATGTCTTGAGATAGCTTTAATGCTGTCCCCAAGATTTGTACTTGGCAAATGCTAAACACACAGGTATATAGAGCATTTATTTATCAACATTTTTGCTATCAAAATTTGCTGAACAACTTTTTTGATTAGTTTGGTTCTATTTTACGGTAATTATTAAACAAAAATAAATTGCTGTGAGAGCAGTTCTGCCTCCTCTGTTAAATGCACTTTGGGCATATCCTATCACTCTGGCAAGCACTGTCACCAGATAAACAGCTGCACAGAAAGAAAGGATTGCTGCAAACTGTGAGGCACTCACAGATTATTCAGATATCATCTTGCACTGGCCTTAGGATGGCCTATTACTTCCAGCCCTAAAAATAAACAACTATTAATCACCTAATAGCAACATGAGTTGACCAGCACTTTTACAGCTGCCTGGACCTCAGTCTAACTGTATTCAAAAGCTTTTCTCATGTTTTCTGTCACCCGGGATAAGAGGTGGTTTGCAGCCAAGCATTCCTTCTGGAGGACTGCTGTGAGTTTAACAAAATGTTTGAAATAAGTAACATCTCGCAACGCTGATCCATAGCTTCAAACGTGCAGAACTAAACAATAGCGGCCTTGCATCGGCAGTCTCTGGAGAGTGAACTAATGGCATGAAGTTTTCTCAGGAAAACTGAGTAAACAAGCAAGTACCTCAGGAAGCACCGTCCTTTGCCTGGTTTTAATCAGAAAGCATTGCTTCCAGTGACAATTATGGAATAATTATGTAATGTAAACAACTGCCTTTTCTCCCTGCATTTTTGAAGGATAGCAACCTTCTTGTAGTGTCTTAACTGGTAAATACACATAGCACAACTTAAATAGAATTAGCATAGCTTTAGTAAACTAGTCATCAAATTGCATGTTGCAGGATGGAAGGATATTGCTGCTTTGAAGAGGAACACATTAAAGCACTTGTAGAGGTACAGTAAAACAATGTGCTAACTCTGAATTATAAAAGGCAAATATGTAGATGCAACAGCTAATACAGAATATTAGACTCTCCATCAGAAAGGAATTTATGAACCTTCTGAGAAAGAAGATGTAGAAAGCTTTCTTATACTGTGCCTTTCAGGTTGAGATTTTTTTGGTTGAGCTTCTTTTGCTTGGTTATGCCCATCATCTGGGGTGCCTCAAGTTATTTTGTCCTGTAATGAGATGGTTAAGTGATGTAAGATCCTTATATTTCAGGGAAACTAGGACCTATCTCCAAATTGCTGAGGAGTAAGGTACCTGGAACACTGTTGATTATCTCTTTTAGACAGATACTGGAACTAAGTTCCCAGGCAGCTAAAATGCATTCTTTTCCTAAGTGTGTACCCAAGTGATCTTCACTAAGCCAAAGATGACTTTGACCACAATTTCCATGAAACAGTCCAGCAGTCTAAGGATTAACAATTTCTTTTCTAAAATGTTGATGTGAGAACCATGTTATTATTCAGTTCATCAGCCCAAACCTGCAGTGCAGGCATAAGGGGCACCTTACAGTCTCTCTTTACAGTGCAAAACCTTACAGTCTGATGTGCAAAGAATCTACCTGATTTTCAAGATGCTGACTGAAAAAAACCATGGTTTACCTTAAGTAGACACAGCCACTTCGAGAGATGAACATCAGAATACTATTTATAAAGAACAAAGTAATATGTTTCAATAGAAGTTAGGACATGAACCAACAAAACTGGAGAAAAAACTTCACTCAAGTCTCTTTTGTCTTAATGACAAGCTGCCTTGAGCCAGTATGTGTTTTCTTTCTCACTCTCTGCATCAGTCTTCACTTAGGAAGCCTTGATCCTTGTAAATCAGTGTAACCTTAATGTTATTTAATCATAGCTTTTAAAAGTTAATTTACATGAGAACTATATTATAAAAAAACCCTAACTTGTCATTGAGGATTATAAAAATCCTTTATTTGCCTGGAGAACAGTACTCAGATCTAAATGAATAAGTGAATAATGTGTTTCGACAGTTTGTTTATTAAAAATGTATTATGCAGCTAGAAGTTATATTGTATTTATCATATTTTAATGACAGTGAATTGCACAGTTTTGGTGCATTCTATCAATACACATTTAAAAAGTGTGCTTTGCAAAATTCTAAAATATTTTAAATGGTCTCTTATAACCACATAAATCACTTGATTTGTTTTTGTTTCTCCAAATGCCAAAAGCAATTAAATCATAAGCCTGATGAAATGCTGCTATTTGATTGATGCCTTAACAGTCTCACTGCAGAGATAAAAAGACAGCTAGTATAAAAAAAAATTTAAAAGCTCATTAAAATTTAATCATATCCAAGAGACGTGTGACTATAGAGACGGAGGCTTGATATTAGTTTCTATCCACCTTTTTTTCACCTGACAACTCCAACTTCGACATCAACTGCATCTAACATCAATATCTGGCATTCATGGAAATGCCTACCTTTCTTGGTCCAAAAAAAATTCCCACTTTTGTGTCAAAACCTCCTTGGAAATGGGAGTCTCATAGAATATTAATCGACTTTAATTTTTTTCCTTCTCTTCAGTGAAAATAAGACTTCTCTCAACTACTGTGGTAACATCAAAGCTTAAAGCAGATTAGGTTTTACTTGCTTAATTTTACTTTAAGCAGCATAAACTGGATGGCTGGATCCTTGAGACATAATATGCTGCTAACTTCTGCATGTGAGGCTTGATATAGTTCTTGCTACTGCCATGGACAAGTTTCCTATTATCTTTAAAAGTATGTGATCAGAACTTGTTAAACTTTTTCTTGAGCCATATTTGCAAGCAAGCCTATTTTTGTGCAGTTGCTACTGCAGGAAGACAATATTAAGTATCTCAAGGGAGCTGAGCCCAAAAATATTGTAGGCTTCTGAGTTACAGGTTAAGGATCAGATTTTTAAAGCCAAAAATTGCTTGATTACTTGAATTTTCTTGATTTTACTAAGTACTGGACTTTTTTTTTTCTTTCTTTTAATGAGATTTGATGAAGTCAAAGAAGAAGGTGCTGTGTAATGCCTTGAAGGCATCTTTTATTTAAATCAGTGTGTGTGTGTCACTAGATTACAAAAGCATGTGGAGTATTTAAAAAGTGGCAGGGGTAGTAAAACCCCACTGTTACCTTTAAATTGCAATCAGAGTTTTTAAAATGCACTTTCTTGCACAAGTACCTTTACCTGACTTTAAAACTCTATATAAATTAACAGTAGCAGAAATACCTTGTTATGATCTATTCTGAACTAGGCTTATGGTAGCTGTTTCAATGGAAAGTTTCTTGCTAATCAAAGTCAGTTTCTGAGAAGTAGCTATTAAATGTTTGCCAAGATATATAACACTGTGTCATCAGCAGTAGTAGCTGGTCTAGACATAAGGAAGTTGGCTGGCTGATGCCAATTGACCTTACTTGAAAATGTGGTCTGCAGTTGTTGCCTACTAGCCTAGCTCTGCCAATATCTAAATTCCCTCCACTGACACAAATGAGACTTCTACAAGTTCACTAAAATGAAGTTGTGAGTCCTTAAACTGTAAATTTATTCGATATTATAGGAAGGATTAAGTATTTTTTTCTTCAGGGTTTATTAATACTACAAGTAAAACCAGTTACTCACAACTGTGATTCTCAAGAACCATGTCATATTGACTTAGAAAGTAATAATTTATTTGTGAATTTTTGTAATTCCTTTTTCCCAGGAAATAAGTGTGATATGCAAGTGGTAACGCTCAAATTTGCTTGATATTTAAAAAGAAAAACAAGGAAACAAAGCCAGCTTTTTAGCTGGCACTGTTGATGATCTGACTTTAAAAAGCGAGGGACCAGAATGCAGTCCTTCAAAGACACATTCAGATGTGACCTTCGTGATTAAAATCATCAACCAGATAGACTGCCTTGCTTTCATGTAACATGAATACTCATCTGAATCTATTTGATAAAATATTTGCTTAAATACATGCATATTATAAAAATTTATATGCCAACATTTCATTCTGAGAGTCTCTTGGAATTAAAATTATTTACATTATGCTGATGCATACAACCCATCTATAACAAATAGACTAAGAATAAATATAGTGAGCATTTACTTAAAAACACTTGCAAGATGTTTTACATTTCTTCTCAGTATCGAGCAGTGTGTTGAAAATGCATTTTTCATAAAACCACATGCAAGGCTTTTTGATGGTGAAAAAATCCACTCACAACAGCCACATGTCTAGGCAAAGCCTTAGAAGCTAGTATGGACCTCACACAGACATTCCAGAAGAAAAGACATTACTAGAAAGTAGTTTTTCTTGAAGTAAAGTAGAATATGTGTGAGCCTACTAGGCCGCTTTGATAAATAAATAAAAGTATGTTTCTTTTCTAGCACAGAACTGGTTCAACTGGAGGGCATTAAACCCAGATTCACATTTTACTTAGTTTTTTCTTTCCATTTTTTTCTTCGGTGATCCCTTGGCTTATATGAAGATGTGATTTTTTTTTTTTAAGAAAAAGAACCATTTGGGTTACCTGAATTTTATCTTCCTGGCTTTTCAGCATATCTCTGTGAAACTTCTTTTCAAGAACAAAGCCCAGTGTACCGGGATTATTGTTATACAAATCTATACTCCTTTAACTATGTGTCTCTTTCAAAATTGGTGTCATTAAACCAGTACAAAAGATCCTCTGAACACTTTTAAATTAGTGCAAAACTGACTTATTTAGAGTATGATCAGACATAAGTTTATCTAAAGCCCTATGGAGCCTGTAACTATATATTTAACTATACTCAAACTATATTTTACTATCTCAGATCAGCATCTATCTCAAATTACAGAATCACAGAATCATTCAGGTTGGAAAGACCCTTGGGATCATCAAGTCCAACCATCAGCCCTACTCTGCAAAGTTCTCCCCTACACCATATCCCCCAACATCTCATCCAAACGACCCTTAAACACATCCAAGGATGGTGACTCTGCCATCTCCCTGGGCAGCCTATTCCACCGTCTAACCACTCTTTCTGTGAAAATTTTTTCCTAGTGTCCAGTCTGAACCTCCCCTGTCACAGTTTAAAGCCATTCCTTCTTGTTCTGTCACTAATCACCTGTGAGAAAAGACCAGCACCAACCTCTCTGCAATGTCCTTTCAGGCAGCTGTAGAGAGTGATGAGGTCTCCCCTCAGCCTTCTCCTCCTCACACTGAACAGTCCCAGCTCCTTCAATCGCTCCTCACAGGATTTGCTCTCCAGGCCCTTCCCCAGCTTCGTTGCCCTCCTCTGCACTCGCTCAGCACCTCGATATCTCTGTCGTATTGAGGTGCCCAAAACTGGACACAACACTCCCGGTGTGGCCTCACCAGTGCAGAGCACAGGGGGACCATCACCTCCCTGCTTCTGCTGGTCACACTATTTCTAATACAAGCCAGGATGCCGTTGGCTTTCTTGGCCACCTGGGCACACTGCTGGCTCATGTTCAGCTGCTTGTCAGTTAGAACCCCCAGATCCTTCTCTTCCACACAGCTCTCCAGCCACACCTCCCCAAGGCTGTAGCGATACGTGGGGTTGTTGTGGCCCACGTGCAGGACCTGGCACTTGGCCTTGTTGAAGCCCATCCCGTTGACGTTGGCTCACGGATCCAATCTATCCAAGTCTCTCTGTAGAGCCTCCCTATCCTCATGCAGATCGACACTCCCTCTTAACTTGGTGTCATCTGGGATCTTACTGATGATACCCTCTATGTCCTTACCAAGATCATCAATAAAGATGTTAAACAGAAATGGTCCCAACACTGAGCCCTGACGAACACCACTGAAATCCTTCAGCTGATTCTTTGAAAGACACCATCTGCTGCCCTTAGTACTTAGATTAAATTTAGTCTTCTATATCAATCTTAAATTAGGCCTAAACTATTCTCTAGGCTTTTGTAATCTTGCTCTCTTCTTGCCACACCATGGGGCCATAAGCCTGTCTGCCTCCTTTTTGGCACTTCTGGCACTCTGACCCTGCACTAAAGTGCATCTTTGTCTGCCTTGTAGTCACAACTTCTAGTGTCGAAACTAGAAAATTACTAAACCAGGATTTATATAATGATAACTACATCTTTATTGGTTAATTTTTGACTGATGCAACCTATGTGGACAATTTTCACTTGATATGTTTATTATATTCTGAAGGAAGTTTGCCCCTGTATTTCCTGTTTATTCTATTTTTACTGCATGGAATTAACAAAATTAGTTACCTGGATTTCTTTTCAGCTTTAAAAAGAAACTCCATATAAAAATAAAGTTCTAAAAGTAATCGTTTCACTGGAATAGGTAAAACTACAGTTTTGTATAACTTTTGGCCATGTTCCTTCATACCTACACTTTTCAGGGTAAGAACTAAAGATGGGAAGAAAAATACAAGTTAAGCACATTTATAATTTTTTTTCTGAGAAAGAACAAAATCCATAGACATCCAGAGTTTGTTACATTCTCAGCTTGGTTTTTGTTTTAAGCTTAAAATTTTTCCAGTGTGCCTTTCATATGAAATGGAATAACCTGGCCTGTATTGCATACCCTACATATATAGGTTTAGAACATGTAGAACCGTCTGCTGCAGTTTTTTTTCTCCACCTCAGAGCTAGTAAATGAGTCCCCTTTCCATAGCAATATTAAGTAAGCATTCTGTCATTTTTGTTTATTCTCCCGTGTAAACCAGGGTTAGTCACTAACTTGTTAAATGTTATGATTGATGCAGATATAAATTTGTAGCTTTACTTTGTAATTCACAGCACTGAGTTTTGTTCTTCATGGTGTTCTTCATGCTCTTCATTTGGAAGGCATCAAATTAAAAAGGATTGTTCTTAACTTCTAGGTCACACTTCCCTACCTCATCCCCTTACACAAAAAGGTTAAGTGTCTTTTCAAATTAAGGCAGCAGTAATTAACCAGTGGCATTGTTTGTGATTTGCCAACTCTGGGCGTTAATGAGAGAGAAATTAGCACTTAGCAGCAGGAGTTCCTGATAGTCAGTGGCAAATGTTTAATGTGCCAACAAGTTAATTTTGGTCTTAAGTACTGCACTTAAGTGTTTTTAAACAAAAGTATGGTATGTTTTTTATGTGATCATACATATGGGCTATGTGATATAGAGCTATAATAGATGGAATGCCACAACACAGTGGAAAAAAGTCCTACCTAGGCAGCACAGGGCAAATAGTTTTGCTATAATAACACAATCAAAAGCAGGATTGATGGATGTTTTCATACTAAAGATGTACTTTCTCCTGCAATTAACAATACACAGATGTTCTTGTGTATAAATTTTATCATCAAATTTGGCATTTCTGAACATATTTTTTTAAGCACAAAATATTCCTGAAAAATTGTGCTTGAGCTGTGATTTGCTGGAAAGACATAAATTAGCCTTTTGAGGAGTCTCGAAATATTGATTTTATTAAAAAATTACAATATAAAAAAATAAATTAAAAAATTTCTTAGGCACAGTATCCCATATGTTTTATGCTAGATAAGTAATTCAGACTGCCACACAGAGCAAAATGAGCCTTTCAAAACTTGGGCTGAGCAGCTTCTCATTAGCGTCAAGATCTTACCTGGCACATGCACTCATAGTAAGTACTTGTGTACATTTCATAGCTTCTGCTTTGCATAAAATAGCCCATTAAAAATGGGCTGCTCCCTATCTTCTGGGGATTTTTGCTTTTAAAATAACTTTGGTTGGTACATAAGTACATCCCCACCCAATTATCCCTTTTCTGTTTGGTTGATGTGGGCGCAGATATGTAGTCTATGAAATAACAAAAGTAGGCCCATCAGCATCAGCAAATTACCGCCTCTCACTGGAGGCAGTGAGCATCACTCCTTGGCTTCACTTGGCATTTTCTCCTCGCTACCGCTAGGCTAGTTGGCCTCTGTGGTACAGTGAGGTCGTGTACATCTTGGCCCCACATGAACTTAAGCAAAGGAGAATAGAGAGAAGTCCTTAGAGACAGTAGATGCTGAATTTGTTTGCCAGCCAGAGAAAACTTAGGAGTTAGGTGCAAGCAGCACTGTCCTTCCATATGAGCCACTTTTTAGTCTGTGCTTTATTCAATGATAAACATGTTTGAATACGTTAGCTAGTACAGCTGGATTTGTCAGAGTTTTAACCTTTCCACTTTCAGCTGCAAAAAGCACATTTGCCAGTGTGGCCTCAGCTATGCCGAGGGGTAATTTACTTTGCCACTAAACTGCGGCCACTTCTGTGTTGAAGAGTAGTAGCCATAAACCAAAATGTTACAACGCTATGCAGCAGTTTCGGGCAAAAGACTACCGTATCTAATTGAAACTGCAGGAGGAAGCCACAGGGGTTTCTTCTCCCTTTGATGCCTGTTCCATTACATGAGCACATCAAATAGAGTTTTCCCTCCATTGTTGGAAAGAAACCACCCTAATGAAGCCAGTCTGGCACTACCCACAGTTTTGAGTGCTTGTATTGTCTGCTAAGTGGACATTTAGGTTACTGTGCACCCCCCCAACACATTTTTATTATAATTAAACATTAACAAAACTGGCTACCATATTGGTTGAGTCCTGAGCAGGGCTCTGCATATAAACCATTACATGACATTCTATTGAACTTTTTCTTGTACAGACGGTATCTAACAGCTCATCCTGCACTGTTGTTTTTGGCAAGTTCACTACAGCATATAATAAATCAAGGAAAGAAAAAGCTTTTTGGCCTAATGTTGTACAGACTGCTGTAATGTTAGACTACAGAAAGCAGTTCTGTTTTTAGACATCCTTTTACTAACCCAACATTCATAATTTATGATTTCACTGTAAAATTCCTGCAACACTACACCAAAAGTAGTGCTGCCCTTTAATTAAGTGCTCTCAGTAGGAAAAACGTGAAACTGATGTGCAAAACATATCGCAGTACACAGTGATTGATAGTGATTACTTCTTTATGAACCCAGCCTGAAGGTCTGAACTTCCTGATGGGTAAAATAGTCCATGGGGCTACTTCCTGAGATTGCCGTGTGGGGATCAGTCAGAGTTAGCAATATCTGAGGAATTCCTGAGGCACGTTTCAGAGGCATTGCAGCAGTAGCTTTCCATTTATTTCTGAATTGTGCTTTATGTTAATAATTACCTGAATAATAGCTCATTGTAGAGATTATATCTTAAGGATTCATTGTTATCTTCGTGGTATTACAATTCTCATGAATTGGACTTGCATAAACCCGTGTATTTTAATGCCTGCACACACAAATTTGAAAAAGCAGAGTGAATGTCAAGAGAGACTTCTGTATGTATCAAAGTTGCTAGATGTTATTTAATATTTAAGAGATAGGTCTTCTTTTACTGATATGTGTGGAGTATTCAAAGGGAAAAACAAAACTCTGATGTGGATGGTTTGGGTCTCTGAATAGCATTTTTATTCCTGGAATCAGGTATTAATGACGTATCAATTCAACTTTGATTAAAATTTGAAAATTAAAGGAAGGTCAAATAGCCTCTCCAATTTTGCAGTGAAATTAACAGATTTACTTGTGTTGGAATCACAGAGATGGGAAATTAAAGTCACCTAACACAATTGCATAAGTTAATTTTCCTTTTTCTGTGATAGATTTGGCCCTGGATTAGTCATCTACTGGTATGGATTTATTGAAGAGCTGGACTGCCATCGTGAACGTGGTATCCTGCTAAAAGACTGCTTTCCTACTGACATTGTGACTCTGCGACACAGCATGGCCCAACGGTGATGTTGGGAAGAAGAGGTAAATCCGGAAGTAATTTTACTTTCCTGCAGCGTAAACTAATGGCAGCATCTGCCCTGAACTTCAGCTGAACTCCTGCTGCCTGCCCTTATGCTACTGCCTCTTTACACAAACATATCAAGAGTTTCTGTTTTGCTTCAGACCTCTGTTGTGATCAGCCAAAAAAGACAGACACAACCCACTCATTATCAGCATTTCTGTCGCTGTCAAACAGCTAGTTTCTAGATACTCGTAATCTTTCTTCCTTCTGGATGGCTGCTTCTAGCATTCCAAACAAAGACAAAAGCGCAGAGACTCTGCGGTGCAACTTTCAGTTCTTATCCCTGTTGCAGAGTTACCTTTAAAAATAAGTGGCTTTTTATGCTTTCACTTGCAAGTTTATTCAGTACCAGTGATCTGACCAAAACACCTACACTGATCTGGAAAATTGGTAAAGACTTATTCTGGGACTTAAAACAATACAATGCATAGCTCATAAAGCCTAAGTCGTAAGACAGAATCATGTAAGTTCTGGCTGTTACAGTAAATAGCCAGATTTTGGGAGAATCACTGGTATATGTGTTTCGTCACTATCGGATTGCTAAAATCAACAGCAGAATCCCAAGTTAACAACTAAAAAATAATATCTGAGTTAGGAGATTTTTAGGGGGGGATGGAAATGAAGAGCAATGATTTAATTTATGTATATGAGCCTGTAAAGACTGGAGGTAGTTTTGTGGGGTTTTTAATAAGTAGTTTAATGACTCAAAAATAACTATGTTTTGTCTTTTCATCCCCATCCTCCAGGGAATCTATACCTAGGAATTTTTGTCTTAACTGACTTTAAGGAAGGAATCTGTCTTGACCCCTGTAGGTACTGCAACATACAATTTGCTGGCGTACTGAAGTCTGAAGGAGCAATGTGCAGTTCTCTATGAGAGTTATTTCTGAAGATTTCCATCCTGATGTTCAAGAAGGGGAGTGAAAAAAAGATAAAACAGTGCTTCATAATGGATCAGTTCCACAAGACAAATAAAGCACACGAATGGACAAAAGTTTTGTGTGTACTTATGTATTCTTGTAAGAGCATTATTTTTCGCTTGTTGGAACCACCAAGATCAGAGGTACATTGAGGTGGGCATTAGCCCTCCTTGAAATGTTGAGGAGTTCAATCTCATTCTATTTCCATGCTCCTCGCCACTCAGAGGAGGGGGCCTCAGATTTGTGCTCCGTTACAGGTTTCTTAGTGCTAGCAGTTTACTGGGCTTGACACTCTTTAATACTCTTTTCTTTGCAAACTGGCATTCAGGAAAGGACACAATATTTTTAAAAGTCAGTGAGGGTTTTGCATGTATGCTCACCATGTTCAGATTTTCAGAGAAGCAAAGGTATGGATTCTGTTGTAGAATTAAAGGTGTGATAACAGTCTCCCTAAAGCACAAGTTGATAACCTCTTCCATAAGGAAAGGGGCTTTAAAATGTTACAGTGCATATTCATCATCTTTTTTTAGTTGAGGTGATACTTTGTGTGCCTGTATGATTTCAAAAATCACATGCAGACTTTTTACACTTTTGCCTTGAGTTAAAAGGGTATTAATCCCATTCAGGTTTTTTTCAGCTGTAGTTTTCAGATGCATATGCAGTATTTTTATTTTGAATTTATAGTTCTCACTAACACTTTTTGATAAGTTTCAGACAGGAGTTTATCATTTTAACTAATCTTTAATTTTCAGGAAAAAATATCTTTAGTCTTCCTAGTACTCTGTCCCTTATTGCAGAGATAAGCTAGTATAACTTCACTACAGTGAGTTATTGTTGCTTAGAGATTATTTTCTTGGGTTTGAATGTATTATATTGGAAAGACTTCTTTTTTAAAAAAATATTTGCCTTTATGTTCAACTATTTAAGGGATTTTGCTTAGTTTATTTTACCTGACCAGCTTTAAGGATCTGCCCGTAAAGATAAACAGAAGCAGTCTGTGAAGTGTACCTGCCTGATGCTACACAGAAGCTGCGTTTAGGGTGTTGCTGCCCCTGGGACATTTAACTGTGGTTTAGGTTAGTGGAATGTATAAAATCAAGAAGAGAATAAAAAAGAAGAAATAACTGAACATTATCATAGTAGAAAATTCAGAAGTAATGGTTGTCTGAGAGAAATTGGTTTTAAGGGCAAACTGAATTTGTTTTAGCTAGTGCATATGCTTTCTGTTGTATGAAATCATTTAAATCAGCTTTTACATGATGCACTAATGCTGCTTTTTCTTTTTGAATAAATTACATTTATCTGCACAGATGTTGAAAATTCTGCTCAACCTCCATCAAAGCTTTGCTTTATTTGTTTTTACATTAAACAATTTTATGTGGGGACATACAGATAAATCAGGTTAGGCTTGTATTTGTTTATTTCTTTACCTAATGCTGTGACATAACAGGTTGGAAAGCAGTACAGCTGTCTTTAATCAAAGCTTTGACCTTATCTTTATATACTGCCATCTTTAGGAATCTTTGTATTAGAATGAGCATGAAATAAGCCAGAAAAGTGTACATACTGTACTAATTTCATTACATGGTATTGAACAAACTTTGCCATCACAAAAATTACACTGTGTCGCTATTTTAAACACTGAAAGCAGAACATTAAAAAAATTAAGACTACTTTGTTATTCCTACTTGTATCTAGTAAACAAACCTCATTTGTGTATTTTCTGTTTATCAGATGTAAACATCAACTTTACTGGTAGAGAGGAGAGACTACTGTTTGTTTGTGAGTTGTTGTTTCTGGTTTTTTAAACAATGCTGTAGTCATTAGAACCTTAACATTAAAGACAAATCCAGTTTTATGGAGTATTCTGTAGAGTGCGCTAATGAATTATGCCAAGCCAGAAAACAGAAGTATGCATAAAACTGAATGATGTTCTCACTGGCATATATAGACTTGCCAAGCATCTGCTCTTACAAGCACTGTAATAAGGCCTGTTCTGAGCTTTAGGAATTGATGTAATTGTGTTGAACAGGGAAGTAAAACTTCCTTGTATAGGAGGAACAGTACAATGGTGGGTCACACTCTAGCATAAAAGGAAAGCCTTTTTTATCATTCCTATATTCTGGGGACACATTATTAGGAAGAGTTTAATAATCTTTCTCTAAAGACAGTTAAGAGTGAAATAAAACTTCTGATCTAAAACTGAGAAAAAGGACCAAATGTCTTACTGTGCTTACCTCCTTATTGATTTATCGTATTAATAGTACTGATATGAATAATTTTCATCCTGGTTTGGTATATTCACTCATTCAAAAAGTCATTCTTTCCTGGTATTTGCTTTTGGATTTCTTCACCATCTAGACTACTACAGAAGACTATTTGTGGTTCTTTCCATTTGCCTTTAAATTCTCCCCTTTTAATTTGCCATCTTTTTTAACCATTTCACATTTGTTTATTCAGTATCCTCCCATTTGCCTTCATTTCCCCTTTGAAAAGTCTGCCTTACGTTTTCTCCTGCGTGCTTCTATTTCTGATACTACATCTGAGGAGTGTTGTTTCCAGTTCTGTTTGCATTTGGGCTGACCCACCATCTCAAGCAATGTTGCTCCTACTCTAATTTAAATAGTAGCTTTAGGTACCAGGCAGACTGTCCTCAAATTTCCACACTCCACTCTAACGGACAAGCATTGTCATGCTCATCTTTATTCTCTTGGCTTGAAATATGGGTCATTTCTGCAGGCTGGGAATGTTCACAGAGCAAAGCACTAGTGCAGTATAATCACTCCTGTACTAGGTGGAGTGGTACCAAGGACTAAGTTAAGAGTACATCTGTGCTACTAGGAAGTAGGCATAGCCAATATTAGTAATTTAGCGGTTACAGCAGTCTCTTTCATTAAGGAGACCTGCTTTCTGCAAGTTTATGGCTTGCTTGCACAGCACTTCTACAAGAAGGTCTGTTGAAGTCAAAGGTTTAGCTTCCCTCCTGTGCCAAAATCTACTTGACTTAGAAGGGAAAAGACAGCTAGTTCCCTGTTTTGAAACCACAGTCGTTTTGGCAAGAGCTTGTACATCCTACAGGTTGTTCTTATTTACCAGAGTTGATCACAACTCCTCAAGGGTCAATAAGAAGTATGCAGAATTGAACTTGATTCTTTCCTTTACTTCAGATGAAGTAGTCTCACTATTTTGATAGCTTCTGAAGGGATCTTCTGCAAAAATAACAGTTGTTAAAAACATGTGTTTGTTATTTCAGGGATGAAATTATAAATATGTTGTCAAATGCTGCTCAAGTATTAATTTAATATTATGGAATAAAATAGGAGGCTGCCTGCAAAACAAAAAAAATTATTCCTGTCGTGTTATTCTAAGCCACAAAGGGCCATTTGTTGTGGATTTGCAGGTTATTCAGAAATAACCGTTTTATTACATTGACAAAAGAAGAAACCTCAGGGGCTTGCTCTTTACAGTGGTGTGATAGGAACCTAAAGTGTGCCTGTTGAAAAATGAACTAACTAACAATGGGAGCTTGGCAGCAACTTCACCATTTATAGAGAAACTGTCTATCTAGTACGATCTGTATAAAATAGACCTCACTTAGGTTAGGGAAAGGTCACAAGTTACACAAAGTTTGGATAGTCTAAATGTGTTACTCAAAACTAACTCTCCTGTGTATAGTAAATATTATTTGAACCTGCATTATTAAGAACATGCCAGGATTCAAAAGATTAAATAAGGAAGATGTAATTATGAACTAAATAATAAACAGAGCGGTTTTAGTTCCCCTTGTGTTTTTCACTTTCCTGCTATTGTTTCATATATGGCTGTTATACAAAGAGCAGCTTAGGTCAGCTACTATAAATTACAGGTTTCATACAATAGTAATCTACCAAAATTATTTCAGAGCTGGATCAAAGAGCTTCAAAATACTTTTCAAACATTTTTCCACATAATAAAAAGACTTCACTTTGATGCCTTATTTTTATAAAGATTTCTTGATTTAGAGTTGCGTCTTACAGTAATCAGCTACTTGCATTGATATAATTTATTGGAATGCACAAGATTTGCATAATTTATTTGCAGCCTCAAATAAGTGTGAACTGGTAATATCAAACCCTCTCTTTTTAAATGTATTACCTGGTGCATTTTTTCGGGTAGGTTTTTAAGCTGATCTAAGTGAAAATATTTTTGTTTGTTTCTTAAGAAAACCAGCAAGATTTCAAGTGAAATTTTACCTTTCTTCCCTTTAGAAACATGCAAATTGTTTGTAATGATAACAGTCATTCACCATAATAACGATAATTCTGCTTAGTAGCTTTTAGCTGGTATTGTGTCCCTCTGTATGATATTAGCCTGCCCTCGCTTCTGGACAGGCTTTCACCTAATCTGAACAATCACATGTCATCTGCACAGATCCATAGATGTGGCACTGCGATGTCAAAACAAAATGAAATGTCAATGCAAGTGTATGGAGACAAAGTAACAATATTGAAACCATGTCAGTGCGCATCTACAGAGACCATGTTACTCTGTCAGTGTGATTTTAGGAAGATCACTTTGAAATGTTAAAATGAAATGAAACTAAGTCAATTAGGTAATAACAATTGAGGTTCAGGGATTAATTGAGGGCCTAAGGTGAAGCCAGTGACCATTAACCCCAGCTAGTTATTAATTCTCAGAGAAATATCCTTGGCTAAGGTTATTCTCAGTATTAGAGAGTTTGGAGGGGTTTTTCCCTATATTGTGTAAATACTTTTTGCGATTGCCTCTGATAGGAATACCACAAAGTGCAGTGTCGGAGGGTAGTACAAGGCATATTAGTGCTAAAATCAGTTTTCACAATGAGTGAATCCACCTAATACCAGGCAAACACTTCTTTTCATATAGACATTATCTTGATGTCCAGCTGATTGTCTATGAACAGACGCATTTACTATAATTTATTTACCTCTGAGAACTTGCCAAATAAAAATAATACGAGGTGTTTTTTCACACAGCAACTACTATTTGCACAGCCCAAGTGTTCATCATTAACATAAAGCAGACATGTAAAATGGTCAAACAATAACAGTATTAAATAATATTTTTTTTTAATACCTAAATGAGCACCAAGTCAAGGTTACAAACTCTATGCAAATTCAGGTTTCCAGAGTATGTGGCTGTAGCATTAAAATAGAAACGTGCAATATATTATTCATTTAATACTATCAATGAAAGATTCTTTCCAAGATCGATGCCTCTTTGGTCCAACATGCTATGGAAACACATACAAAGTCTCTCTGGGTCTCTGTCCTAAGGAGAGAGGACATAGGAGAGTAGATCAAAGGAATACAATTTTCTTTTTATATATTTATTTATATAAATACATGTACATTTATATATAAGTATATATAATATACACATAATTATTTTTGCTGTTAATAACTACCAGCTACCCTTTCTCTTACACAAGTCTCTGTTGCTTGTTTGCTCATATAGGTGTGTTGGTAGAGGGCTTCAGGAAAGGGCAGCAACTTGACACTTACCCCTGTCGTATAGGATGGTATCCCGTGTTTAAGTGTTGATAAAACCCCAGAGACATTTCTGCAAGTTGACAAGTGACAGTGACGCTAAGAGAGCATGACAAAGAAGAGAGGATGAGCTACACCTGGAGGAGGCCAGGGCCCAGCCCTGCTGAGAGCCAGCAGGTTTTAGAAAATGAACTGGACATTCTGGGGCTTCTGTCTCCAACATGAAGCTGCACCTATGTGGTCTCACCTCACAAAGTGCCTCAGGGGTGTTAAGAACATTTCTGAAAGCACTTTGAAACTCTCAGCGGAAGAGTACTGTGGAAATGCAAGCTTTATTACCAGAAAACATTTTCCATTACAAATGGATATATTGGATTAATTTTTTTCTTTTTTTTTTTTTTTTGCTTTTCCATAATGAGCATTCACACCACACTCCCATTTTGTATTCTGCCTCAGCATGATAGCTCTGTAATGAGTGGAAAAACATAAAAATTAGTTTAATCAGTTTGTTTCCATACACACTTTAAGCAGCCTCATTTTAATGTGTTTGGCGTTGCATTACATACAAATGATGAAATACATTTAGAAAAAATAGTCTGGCTCATATCAGGAAAAAAAAAAAGTGTAGGCACAGCTGGGTCTCAAGTCACAGTTTCATCCTTCCTCTGAGGCTAGACTGTCTATGCAGATCTACTTAAATGTCTGTCTAAACTATTCTTAAAAATCTCCAGCAATGGAGATGCTTCGAAAGATTATGGGAATCTATTCCACCACCCCTCTTTTTTTAGTTAGGAAGATTTTCCAATGTCCTACCTAAATCTTTTTTTGCTATAATAAACCTGTTACAGCTCATCTAATTATAAATGAATAAGGAGAATAAATCTGGTGGCTGCCTTCTTTTTTCTGACCTTTTCCATATTTGAATATTGTTTTCACAACTAAACACCACAAACCCTTCCAACATTTTTTATAGAAAGTTTCGAACTTTATGATCATATTTGTTACTTTACACTTGACTCTTCCAGTTTGTCAATGTTACTTTGTTCTAGTTTTATAAACACAGTATGTTATGTACAAGATCCCAGCAAATACATTCCCTCAATGACAAGGTGGTGGCTTCTATTTAGTCTGGGGCCCTTTATAATGCCCACATCCAGATATATCCCAAAGTGATCATTTTTTCATCCTGTTTTTCTTTTGCTTCTTGCCCATACTACTTGCTAATGCATTTTTAGAGTTTTAACTTGCTGACTTCAAACTACTTCTGTGATCTGTTTAGTTTGAATTCTAATCTCACCCTTTGGAAATATTTAAATACTTGAAAAAATCCTGTCCATTAATATTATGCAAAACTGTTTTATGATCCTTGACCAGAGAGAGATAACTTACACAAACCTAATGCTAACTAACTAAAGACAAAGAAGAAAATTAAGTAACTAACACTTAAGAAACAATGGGGACCTTTATGTCCCAGGTGAGACACCTGTTAGCTGGAAAAGTAACATCGAAGAGTCTGTTTAGAGAGAAAATATGTTATCACTTGTTATAGCTAGCCCTTAGCATGTAATTTGCGGTCTACCCATTTCCATTTTACCAGCTGCACACCTTTTTCCTTCATTCTTCAGTTACTCAGGCAGAACTTACACAAAGTGATCAGTTTGTAAGATCTCTGTCATGAAGGCTCAGAAAGCAGACTCAGTTGGATTTTTCTCATACTTCCTTATCTCTGCTCCAGATGTGCTAGGGTCTATGAGTCTGCTTCTGGTTTCTTTCTTATCCTACCCTACATCACTGCATCACTAAGATGGATCAGAGACAGTGTTCCACTGGCATCTTTTCAGCACTATCATGCTGATGGCTGAGCATTTACCCTATTATTCTTGCATAGGGACTGTATTTTATTCAGCCTCACTTATCTTCTGCTGAGGTCTTGTCATGTTAACAAGCTAGGTTTTCCAAAGTAGGGAAGGTAGTAAGGTCTCATCGCTGCTTTCTGGGACATGCTCTTTAAAAGTTAGTGGCTTTTACTAATAATGACACAATGTCCATTTTGCAGCCCCACACACTGTGGCACAAGGATGGAATGTGCCAGTACAGTGAGCACCCAGTAGAAAAATTAAGTTCTTGTCCTTAAACAATGAGTTCAAAATTGCTTTACATTTCCTAGTGCTCTTTCACTGATGAAACAGCTTCATACTCACCTTATACACTTTTTTTCTCAAAATTTTTTTTCATGTGTTAATAACACTTCAGTTCTATTTTCCTCAATAAAATGTGTTATAGTGTGCTTCTTGTTACCTTTTGTACATTCTTCCCTGCTACACTGTATTTCTGTCTGTCTCATCTTTCAGAATCATGTACCTAATCCAAAGCTTTGCTTGCTTCATGAAGAGAAACAAAAACCTCCCTCTCTTATGTGCCAAGCATGGCCAAAGTTGTAGCTTAACGGCTGCTTCAGAAGAGAGGCAACCTGCAGTCTCCTGAAGGACAACAGATGGAAGCCTCACTGTCCCCAGACACTTAGATGGCAGCTGTGCTTTGCCCAGTCCTGCCTTGCAAGACACTCTCAAGAAGCCCCCACCTTGCTGGGTCAGTACACAGGTGTCCTGTTACCCAGAAAGGGGAACATTTCTTCTGCGATGTTGCAGTCAGTAAAAGGCATTGTCTTTTAAATCAAAAGCAACTTCATTCTCTCACCATACTCTGCTAGTTATATCTAAGATACTTGGGTTTTTTTGTTTGTTTCTAATTTCACTAATGAGGTTTTCCATTATTCTTTATGCAGTTTTCACTGATTTCTCTCATCTGATTCAGTTTGTTAAATTTCCATTTCTATTTCCATGTGGGTTTAGTCCAATATTTTTTAAAAAGTGTTCTTAGAGGCATAGTAACCCACATGTTTACAACAGCGATGCCTTAAAACTCTAATGTACGTAAGTTATGCTTTTAAGTGTTAGCCAGTCAAGCATTACTGTGCTTCCCACTGATCCACCAACAATGTTAAAACGCAACTTTCTCTGTCTATTTAGCCCTTGTATGGCAAGCCTGTAAGTGATGGTTTCCTGATTTTATAAATACTAACAGCTAAACAGCATTTTCTGATTTCTTGGCCTCATGTTTCCTTCAAAGACACAAAAAGTATTTTCCTGAATTCTTTGGTGAGGCATATTTGATGTGAATCAGGAGCAGAGGAAAACAAAGGAAAGCACCCATCATAAGGATAAAATCCTAGGTTTGAATCCAAGTTTTGATAGTCCATGAACAGAAGAACCAAACTCTATTTCGATAGATTTAGTTGGGTTTAGCATCTGGCTCTACAGCCTTGAATCAGCAATAGGATTAGTGCTGACCTTAGCTGAACAAGCAGATCACCACACTGGTGAATGCAGTTTTACAACATGTTCCTATCATCTGCAGTTTTACGCTGATATCCCACTGTCTCTCTGCTCCTCGCTGCAGTGCTTTCTTTCAGCTCCACAGGTCCAGATTGAGAGGCAGCTTGCGAGACTTGTATACTTAGCTAGATGCATTCCATTTGCCAATGTGCTAAAAATGAAGACATTTTAAAATAATTGTTTCATTGTCTAGTTTGTTTAGTCTTTCTGCATTGTTCTCACTTTGGAAAGTTCCATGCACCCACAGGACTGGAATAATAGCATTATCAGAAACACCCTGGATTCAGTTTATCTGCTTGAGTTGTGGAGCCAGGTCTTCTCCTGTGCTGTAAATCAGCACTCCTTCAGCAACTCAAAACACATGTATTTGTTGATTTGCAATTATTAAAGCTCTGGTGATGCAATAGAAAAGTCAGTGCTTGGAGAAGGAAAACAACTGGTATAGGTTTCTCTTCTTTGTATATAGCCTCTGCCAAAACATACCGTGATATAGGTATCACAAGAATATTGGCAAGTTTTAGATGTGTCTGAGTGGCATAAAGTATGGCGTATGGCAGATGAGCACACTGAAGGTACACAGGTTTGTCATTAAATAAGAAATATCTTTGAGGTGATAAAATTACCTCTGTGTGCCATTGTTCATTTAGTGAAAAGGGAGATGAAGTACTATTTGAATTCAGTAAAAAAAATAAAAAAAACCAAACCAAAACACCACCGCTTTCAGAGATGTAACTGATTTGTTCCAGAATTGTTCAGTGGCTGATATACAGCATATTGTAACATTATTTTGTTCATGTTTTAAAAGATGTGTCTTGAGTCACTGAACCAGCTCAAAACATAAATCTCATCAGATCACAAAAATGCTGAACAATTTTCAAAGTGAATGAGTGCTGATGCTGGGCTACATGTGAGACACAGACCAGCCATTCTTCCATATTTCTAAATGTATGAAAGCTAAACAAGATGCATCTCCATGGGCTAAACAAGATGCATCTCCCTGACCTGAACCAAGGAATGAAGGGAAATGCAACTGTCTTGTAGTGCACTTTATCAACCTGTCTCCGTATTTCACTCGTCCTTACAATGAACTAACCACTTAGAGTTTATAAAATGGAGGTTAGGACAAACGTTTGAACCTACCAATGAATACAGCTGTAATGAAATAGCAATACAATGATACTTTACTTCCCTTGTGCCCTAAATGTCAGCTGTGCTACTGAGGGATTTTAAGTGTGCTTAGTTTGGGGTTTGGATTTTTTTGCGTGGCTGTTATTTGTTGTAGGTGGTGACTGCTCTTAATTTCCCAATTATATCAAAGGCAAGAAAGAAGGAAAAAAAAATTAAAGTACTTCAAGAAGGAAAAAAAAATGCCAGGAACTCTAGGAGTCCAAGACAGACACAGTCAGAGGCCTGGTAATTTAATCAGAAAGTCTGTTCACATGATACCTCCAGATTCAAAAGATTGTCACTGAATATAATGAAATTACAAAGATGCAGTTAATAGCAAAGGTGTCCAGAAGAACTTCTACTTCTAGCATAATGTGTAAAATGGGAAGACGAGAATTGGACTGTCAGAACCTGCAGTGAACTGCCTATTAGATATGACTTTTCTACTTATGAAATTAGCAGATTTGTCAGAGAAATAGTTCAGGCAGAATGAATTCGGAAACCTCTGAACTACAATACTCGTAAGATGTTAGTTTTCCCACTGCACCTCTGACACAGGTAAACTGAGGCATTAAAATCAAGTATATTGCCAAAGACTGCAATAGAGTAAAATACAACCAACTTAGTACCTCAGTTTCTAAGTCCTATGTATAGCTGTGCTTCTATACTCCTGTGTTTTGCTTTTTTTGATTTAATATTTGTTTGGGTTTGGGGTTAGGGTTTTTGCTTGGTTGATTTTGTTTCCCACATAACATTCAAAGACAATCTTACACTACACAAACCAAATATCTGCAGTATACTTTTGTTCCTGTTGTGTATTCAGACTAGATTTTCTCTAAAGCAAGGCAAATTGAGGTAGTTATGTACTGAATCTGAAGAGGACTTCGCAAAGAAGTCAGCACAAATATCTGTATTTTCAGTTGCCCCGTGAAATTCGGTACTATTAGCAGTAGAAATCAGCAACTTAAATGTTTTAGGCTTATCTCAGCTCTAAAAAGCCTTATACATACCTCTTAGAAGTTATTTAGCCTACCACTGATGTTTAAGGGAGGATATTAACCACTTAATTTAGAAAGACAGGGACTGCAGTTCCTAAACACAGGGTGACAATCTGTATGCTACAACCTACAAGAGATACCTTGTCGTCATACCTTCTAATAAATAATTGAGAAATCATGAGTAGGATTTTTCTAGTCGGCAGTCAGCAATAGCTTAACTCATTGCCTCTAGACATGAGTTAACAATTATTTCACAGGAATCTAAGCCAGTTGCCAAACGCTCTTGAAAATCCCTATCCAGCTTTATAAAATGCTTCAATTTGAAATGAAATGCAGCTGTATTTTTTATTTATTTTTATCTAAGAGCATAGACATAGACAGTTTACATGGATGCTCTCAATCAAGGGAAAGTAACTCAGTTGTATATCTGATTTGCCCAGGTATAAAGCTGACTTTATATATATATATATATATATATATATACACAGACTATTATTTAGCAGGAGATGTAGTAGATAGTAAGGCAGAATGCCAGTGGGATCTTTACTGTTAGCAGAGCATTTGAAGTGGTCCCCAACAGAAAGAGTTTTAGTCAGTGATGCATACTGCACATAAAGCAGGTTTTACCAACTCTGAAAAGCTAAGAAGTCCGCAGCATGAAATGCTGCTGAGCTCACACAAGCACCAAAGCAGGTGCTGCAACCGTGTCATGCAGCTTAGATGTTCTGAGAAAAGACATTCAAAATCCTTATTTAGGGGCCTCAGCTCCCCATGTCATTCACTGAAGGAGCCATCCACCTCAGAAGGAGCATTTGAAACCTCCTCCAGACTGAACAGCCACCTGAAGGTCAGCACATCTACTGCAGCAACAACAAACTGGGGAGAACTGTATGCAAATTTTGTTTTTCCCCTGAAGCAGGAGTCTTCATTAAGGACAGTCTCTCCACCTACTTACAATCCAAAGCCTTAAATGTAAATGCCTAAAATGCTTTCCAATAAACAGATGTAGAGAATCCTTCCAGAGTACAGAAAACACAGAGCCCTCTCAGTACACTTGTGTGGAAAGGCAGGTGGTTACAGCACCTTCTTGGGATCAGAAAGACACAAGTGGGAGTCCAAACCTGTGGGCACAATTAGCAGTCTCCACTCTAATCTGTCACAGTCATTCTGATGCAGAAAGAACTCAAGCTTCATGGGCCAGAAAGTGAGAACAAGAATGAGCATCACAGTACTATTTCAGATGTCTTCAGTAAATCTAAATCTATCCTTCATACAAAGGAAAAAACCAAATACATATTAATGCACTTAGCAAAATGCAATTGTATGAGAGGGGGGGGACAGTAACTCACTCTACTCCCATATGTGTTCTATAAAGAAAAAAGTTGCTATCACTGCACTTCAAGTAGAGATTGATTGACTCACCATATGTAGGTTTGCTTTTAGATTAACATACAGTTGAAACCCCATGGAGAATTTTCCATAACTTCTGGATCCTAGCCAGGAAAAAAGCCTAAACAAGGTGACAAGGTGATGGTGGTAAAACCAAGGTGCTCCAGGGCATGGGGAGCAGCAGAACCTCTGGCTTGGGGGGAATTCTGGCGTCAAAATGAGTTGCTGGAACCAGAATCTGCAGGAATGGTGTTCTGAGTCTAAGCATCTAAATTAATTTCTTTTGGATCTGACCTTTAAGATTAGAATAGCAGAGACCCAAGATAAAAATTAACAAAAGAGAAGACAAATAGATTTTTTTCCTCTCACTAGCAATATAGAGAAGTCTTTCTTCACATGCTCAGCTACCTAATGTTTCTAATGAAGCAGATGTTTCTGTAACTAGTATCTATTTTTACATTATAAAAATTAAGTGGAAAAAATAGAGAGTTTAAGGGTTCTAGTCATCTGTCTTTCCCTGACTCTCAACATGACATCGATTTTCTATAGGCTTCTTCAGTGGCATAGCCCACCTAAACTGGTTTATAAACCTTACTCTGGAGAAGCTTAGCATCAAAAAAAGGATGAGAGGAAGACAGATAAAAAATGTCCTTGACACCAGTATCAAATTTTCACCAGCTAAAGATGGACTTTTCTGTTCATGTTTATTTCAATCTGGCCATGCCTTCTTAGTTGATGACCAATAAATACAATTACACACTTCCAAGTTTCCCCCCTTCTGGGAGGTTAACTTTTAAACCCAGTATTTCTGTCATTCTCTGACAGATATTTTTTGTGTCAAAACATGAAGTAAATAATCTAGTGATTTGGCATAGCCTGAGTTCATAAAGTTCATCCAGAAATTGCCAAGCACTCCAAAGGTACTCAGAAATAGGCGATTCCAAGTTTTGCATGGAGTAGGTCTCCATGACAGCCACTGAGGCCCGAAGTACCCTTTAATAGAGCAGTCCATTTCTTTCAGTATTCAAATGATCTTGAGTCAGCTCTTACTGTTCTGTGCATTTGCTTTCAGTCTTTCAACCTTTCTAACCACCATACACTGAGATGCAGTCAGCTGCAAATACTATATGGTGCTGAACGCCCCCAATTCCCTAATTTATTGCCATAGTTTGTTACACAAGTAGGCCTTGCCGGTTTAACAGACAGACATTAAGATCACAGTGGATCCTATGTGGCATTTTCTGAGTACACCAGAAGGCTGAACAGAAGAACCCACCCAGACACAAACAATTCTTGTATGATATAACAAGATTAGCAGGAAGACGACATTCACCATGTAAGGAAAAAAAAAAAAGTATATATATATATATATATATAAGCTTGAAAACACTCGCCTCACTCTTCTGTGGTTTGAGAAGTGAAGTCTAGCACAGCAAAACAAAAATCAGACCTACTTTTAATCTGTGAACAGCTCTCTTGATGAAATCTGTCATGTTTCTGGCTTCTTTTGTTCCTTGTGAAAAGAGCAAAAATGTTATTTTTCATAAAGAATTTCCAAATGTTTTATCTTTATTAATGTTTCTTTATGATATAGTTCACCACTGCAGGCAAATCTGTCTCATTCTTTAATTTTTCCAGTGTCAAAACAACGTAACCAATACTTTATTACATCACAAACCTTGGACATCAATCATAATATAGAGATCCCCCATTATGTACAGGATTGTCTATTCTGATGTTTGACAGGCCAGTCATGACTGGTTATACATTAATCTGTTGCTACGAGCAGCATAATATTCTATATTGAAGCAGTCATCCTATTAATGGCATATGAATTTGAGTTGCTTTTGTTACTGTTCGTGATTTTTCAGGTGGTAAGAAATTAATCATTTATTTCAAATATTTTTTAATGTTTTTTCTGCAAGTTTCATATTTGATGCAAGATTTGGCAAGTTCTCTGAAGTTTGGGTTCTTAAAGTTACAGCCTTCTATCAAAAAAGCTTGAGAACCCTATTCCATGCTTCTAACATGCAAACAAGAATTAGAAAATTACTGGGAGGGAGACAAAAAAAAAAAAAAAAAAAAAAGGATGTAACAGAGTAATTCATAGTTTAACTTCATACAAAAGTGCTAAGCAAAACGTAGCCTCACTATCTAAGTTTTCAAAAGATCCAGTTCAGTAAATATGGCTCTTTCAGACCTCTTTAGAAAGATTTATCCATCAGCTGTCATTCTTCTCTTAAGCAGGATACACAAAGATTCAGCGCTGCCAGCACCTGATATACACGTCTAAGAGACTTCAATGCCTTTTCTTTGAGATAACTTGAAGAAAGAGCACAAAAACAAAACAAAAGTATCAGAGTGCTTCACATGGCATTTTTCTTTTTTGATATTTGGGCTCTTAATGCTGCCATTTTTGAACTTGACTGGGGAAAGTGGAGAAGAGACCATTCAAGTCATTGCTACATCTGTGGGTATTATGTGATCATTTAAAGGCTCCTAAAACCTGTGGATCCCGTTTGTTCTGCTACACAACTATAAGCAGGTCTAACACTGCAGAAGCCAGTGCAGATACAGTAGCAAATCACCAGTAGGGGGGAAATCAGAAGTGAGTGCTACAAGTGACAGGCTTTTATGTTGCAAAGCAATGTCTCTCCTGCAAATTTTTAAGTCAGAAGAAGGGAATGAAGAGCAAAAAGCAATGAGCTTCAAGTCCTACAAACAGATGATCAAAGAGGCCGTAGATCACAGATGAAAATCAGTTTGGAACTGTGCAGTCCTATATACCAGGTTCTCCAGCTCTAGGAGGACAAACGAGCTCAGGGTAAATCAGCACCTCAAAAGTATGTTCTTAAACAGCCTGGGGACCCCCTTGCTTGGTCAGAGATCACATATAGTCTGACTTCTGTATTTGAAACTTCTGAAAATAACCAAATGGAGGAATTTCCTTTAATAAAAGCCAGAACACCACAGCCAGCTCACTGAGAACATTATACCAGGTAAACTGCAACTATCTGGTATAGGCAGCTGAACCTGTCAATCCTCCTTCAGCAACCACCCACCCCCAGCTGACATGTGGCCTAAAAACAGAGCACACAGAAGCTGTAGCCGTCCTGCTCACTTTTAAAGTATTAAGAAGGTCCTGGAGTACTTTCACAGGTCGGTTCTCATCACTCTAGAAGTTTTGCTGTTTCCCCACTTCTCTGCCCGGAGTGAAGATGCTTTCCCAGGGCACTGAAGATCTTCTCCAGGCAGGAGATATCCTCCCATCCATAACCTGCGAGCTGCGCAGGCAGGTGATGCGAGGCTAGCCCACAGAGTCGGTCAGGCAGGGCCTTCCAGCTGTGTCAAGAACAGAGCACTCACAAACCCCTGTCCTCTAGGCAGCCTTTGGACATTTGTTTACCTCTCAGCTTTCTCTCCTTTACCTAGCAGCTTCTTATCAAATGCCTTCTCACCAGCCAAAACCACGAGACAGTTTCTATCAGAATTATCATTGCTGACATTCCCTAGATAATCACTAACCTGGCTGAACTGAAGAAAACAGGTAACAAAGGAGAATAAGGGGATCATTGACTTTTCGGGGGGGTTGCTGATAAAAGTTGTGACAACTGATAGCTTTCCCCTTCCTATAGCCGATTTTGATCAAGACAGCATATTGAATGAAATATTACAGGTTAAATTTGGAAGCAAGAGCTGGATTCTTTGTTTCAGATTTGTTGTGATTTTAAGTAAATACCACATTCTTTTCTTCCTCCAGTTCCCAATACTTGCCAGGCCATGTTCCCTCGTTTGAAGTGATTTGCAGTTTCCGAAGAACATACCACTGTGGAGATCTGAATACATACACAGTTATGTTTCCTTGTTACTATGCGCTGCTCCTAAAGGAGGTCCTTGTATCATTGATGTTGCTATCCCTGATGTTGTACACATGTGGAAGATATCTTCAGTTACCAGTACAGTATTTGTGAAGAAAGAGAAAGCGCATTAGCCAACCTTAAAAAAAAAAAAAAAAAAAAAAAAAAAGGGAAAACTAATGCTCACCACATGCACTGCCTTGAGAATTCAGATGAACTTTCTGTGTTTCTCTTCTTTTGGTTTGGAAAAATGTCTAAGCCATGATTTTAAATCTTTTGCAATCTCCCCTGCTTTAATTTATTAATGTAGGCTGACTGCATGAGAGCACTATTTTAACCTTAAACTGGAATACTAATAAAATCCCTACACAATACCAGATATGTTTAATTTCAGCTTTTATTGCACTATTATTCCAGGGGATCCCAAGAACATCTGATTGAAGTTACCTTAAAAGCTCTGCATTTAAATTAGATACGGAACCAAATAAACTCCACTGAACACAACCACCTTGAACTTGTGGAAATTCAGATCTAGATCCAGGCTTTGCAGCTGGATTCCATCCCGAGTTTAAATGCAAGTCAGAGTCAAAGAGTGTTATGGCTGCACACACAGTTTACAGGAAGTATTCAATTCAACGTTTTTCATAGGTGTTCTAGCCTTTAATTACTCCCAAATTTCTGCCCAACTCCATACCAATACATAAATTCAGCTTCTTTCTTTCTTTGTGAACTGACTAAAGCCGTAGCAGACACATCACTTCACTACAGAATAAACATCTTGGCACTGATATGAATCCAAAACTCTCTGAACAACTGTTTCACATCTAAGTAATTGCACCAGCAGTAGTGGGGTTGCCTCCTTGTTTATATGGGGGAAGGGCGGTTGGAATCACAGCCCGTGACTTTATCATACAACATGAAAAGCCTTTGGGCTATCCTCTCAGCTGGGATAAATAAGCAGAGCTCTATTGGTTTCTGGGTGAATGAGATTATAATTCGAATCAGAAGCGTGGTGTTTGTTTATACCATAACAAAGTATAACAGAAGTGTGTATCATAAACCTTAAAGCACTGAGCTCAAGGACAGCAAAACCCATGAGCCTGAGCTTAGGTTTCAGTGACTCCAGTGAAGTTATGCCTATTTATTTCGGGATAGCAGTGCTGATGTGCACCAGCTGAGAATCTGGCTCTTTAACTCCTGGATGACAGCAGAAATCATCTACTGGGGGAGGGAGAAGGGGCAGGAGTGGGAATCTACTTGAGTACAGAGCTGTACCACTGATAAATGGGTATCAGCCATCTCTTAAACAGGCAGGCCTGTTTCTTCCAAAAGCAAAACTACAGAATTAATAAACACATGTAAAAAAATACAAAGGATATATTTCCTTAAGAAATTTCAAGCGCATATACTATGCCTCACATTCAAGTACAAAGGATTTTGATCTTGAGTAACACTTAACCAGTTACTCATTTTATGTGCTTGCACATACAGCCCTTGTGATTCAGAACAAACTCCTGTATAAAATGCCTTTCAGAACAACCCATTCATTCAGTTAACTTGACAGCCTATGCTCAGGTACAAACAAAACTACCCTCTCTTCCACAAGCCCATAAAATCCCCAAACCAGCCAGCAGAAATAAACTCAAAGGACAGTTTCTCCTGGTACCACATCCACACTGTTCATCCCAGTGGGAGATGATACAGTATGTAACATTGCTATGTTTCACAATAATTATGCAAGAGAAATCACATGTGGCATAAACAGAATGTATAACAAAGAGCAGCACTGTATGTTCAAATAAACCACTGGTTATGTCAAAACTAATAACTTGTTTACTGTAGTGGACTCCATAAGTTAACAGGTCCTATAAACCTAATGACTTTATTACCCGCTCCTCTTTTTTTGGTCTTCATTAAGGCTGGAGCTGATTTTTTTCAGGAATCATTATGTTTATGCAATCCAAGCATATTGTTATTTGTTACTCTCTGCATGATCATTTTGGCATTCTTATGAGAGAAGATGATGATGGTTCTGTCTAAATGTTGGGGAGGATTATCACTGACATGGGAAGTTATTAGGTTTGATGCAATATAGAGAACATTCACAGTCAGAAAACAGCATCTTTCATTTTTAGGAATGGAGGTAATTGTGCTTTGTGACAGTGCACATCCTTAAGATGTTATGTATCATTGCGTACTTAAAAAAGCAGTACACTTTTCATTGATCTTTCAATTTCATTTTGATTTAAAATGCAGATCTTTCCCTCCATTGAAATCTTAGCATTTTTATTTTAAAATGTATTGGAAAAAATCCATTTCAGACATATGCAGCACCATAAATTACTTTTTGTGGTTGAAACAGTATTCGCTTATGTCATGGGTTGAACATCCTCCTTTATTAGAATGCTATTTATTGCCACCAGCTGCAGCGCTTAGCTAGGAAAGTTCTTGACACCAGCGATTGCTTTTCAGCACCAATGCTTCCGGCTGCTAACAGGGGCTTCTACTGCCAAATGCAACCACCCCTCTTAAACTGTTCCTTCTGGTATACAGACAGCTCCTGTCATTGTTACCCAGTGCAGGAGCTGGGGAAAAGGGATCAGATCTGAACCCACTGCTATGTAATCTCTTTAGCTATAAATCTCCTATAACTTTAAAAGGCCTTGCCAAATACCACTAGCTTGAAAGCTGTCAGATGTGCTCAGGAAATCTACCCATCAGTAATGGATTTTTTTCAGAATTAAGATGCAAGTTCATCTTTTGAGAAAGGGACATTTCATGTAACTAGCCTCAGATTTAGTAAAAGCAACAGGACCTCCGTATACATCAGCTACGTAGCCACTGGTCTCTATTTTATCAGATTTTAAAGCAGGGAGAAACCAGGCAAAGGTAATTACTCTTATTCTGTTAAGGGCTATTATTACTCCTGCATGAACAGTTAGCATTGCTATTTTCTTTTGCCTGTGCCTATGGCAGCCAGGAAAAGTAAGCAGGAGGAGTATAAAAGTGGCAGTGTCAACAGATGTCCTACTGAACAGTAAGTGTACCTTACACAGTAAATCTTCAAAGCAGTAGCATGTGTGCTGCTCCCATGTATGCAAATCCTGTTATTTTACCGATATCATTTACACACATGCCTTCTTCACAGCTGAACCCTTGAAAAGCCATTGCATATAATTGGGCTCAACTAAGCAACAGAGGCAATCAGTGACAGGAGGAGACTGAACTCTTTTAACATGGAAAGAATTCCTTTCCTCCCTCAGAAGAGAAACACCCAGTAGGTCAAAGAGGAAGGTTTCTCTGCAGTATAGCACAGACAAGCCTGTTATACAGATGCCTGAACCACTGGAATCTAGAATTTAAAAAAAAAGTCAAGCCGTGAGCATTCACGAACAACATTTTTCCCTTTGATTAGATAAAAGAATGAGCAAATATACATATTTTTGTCTATAGGCATGTTTAAAAATCCTAAAGCATTCAAACTAGAGTCTCTGCAGAGTTAGGCTCTGCCACACAAGATAACTTAACTGGCAAACATTCTGAAAAGTTTTTTTTACTCACCATGAAAACTGATAAAAGTAGGTGATCTATTCATCTTACAGGCAGATTACAAAAAATAATCATTCTTCTGCTCATAATGAAATTCCTTTACAGATTCAGAGAGTACAAGAGACATCTGAAAGTTGGAGTTATTTATGGGTCAAAATATTTCTTATCTTGTCCCTGCAAATAACCCAAAACAGTTGTTAGCAAATTACTTTCTCCTTCATATCTTTTAACTGGAGATAAGTATATGTTTCCTCTAAATGACTCATAAAAATAAACTGGGACAACAGTTTGACTGTGTTATGTGTGACTGAGCAGCCTTCATAAAAATTACTATTTTTGTTGCATCTATATTCTCCTTGGGCTAGAGTCTAGGCTGTACTCTGCCCTACACACTACATCCTAATATAAAGCCAGTATCCACTTCCCCACCACTGAAGGAGGTCTGCTCCATTACACCAATCCTATTCTAGCCTTTTATTGAGAAGTACAAGACAACAGATACGATAATGTAACATCATGAAGAACGGGTCCCTTAAACAACTCCTCTCCTCTGTTCCAGCTGGACTTCTGCCAATTCAAATGGATGAGTGAGGGCCAACAGACATATTAGTGCAACCCTGTATTTAAAGCTAAATTATCCCCTGGATGACCCTAGAGTCAATTTATGGGTGCAGAGACTAATGTACAACAGAGTTCAGAAAGACTCTCTAAAGCCTAGCTTTGGAAATGCCTTGACACATGCCACTGGGGGTACACCACAGCAGGGCGGCAGGAGAGGGAAGGAGTAAAATAGATACATGCTCATTTTCTGTGTTTGTGCAGTGTCCTATTCTGTGGGGGTTTTTTTAATTTCTTTTTGCCCCTTTATGACTATAAAAAAAAAAAAAAATAGAAAGACCCTCTAAGTTCCCATTATACCAATGAATAGAAGTCTACCAATTTTAATTCTTACTACTGTTTAGAACAGTAATTTATCTCTGCAGACAAGTTGTCCCCTAAGGAGTTCAGCAGTTCAGCAGTGTAACTCTTCCTTGTCCTTACAGATGCAAGAAATATCTGGTTGCATGGTGCATGCAGATACCCATGTTAGCCCTCTGAATTCCCCTTTCCTAAAGGTCTTCCTGCATGAAGACACCACCAACTTCCCCACATATGATTTTCTGTGTTGTGGGGTAAGAAAGGCAAGCAAGCCAGCAGAAAGAAAATAGGTGTATTTGTTTCCTATACCTTTCTTGTGCCCAGGATCTTAAAAGAACAGGCAGAAGTGTCCAAAATGCAGGTTGCCTGGCAGTAAACTTTGCAGGATGTTATTCTTGGTTTCCACGAAGTTGCTTTGCTGGAAGTTCTGAGCAGTTTTTGTAACTCTTCCTCGGTGTAGAGGAACCCGCCTCAGTATCTGATTGGGATTGGGTTTTTCCCAAGTTGCCCTGCTCAATATAAAGTTTCATTCTCACTGCTTTAATTTTTATCTCACTTTATAATTACCAATTGACTTAAACTACAATGGACAGCTGATGAGCTTTAATCAGTTCTCCTGACTCTCCCCATAGTATAATTTCAGAAACAACTCAGATTTTCAGAGTAAGTTGATCACAAAAACAAGACCACCAAAAACTTCTGAGTTACAAAAAAGGCATGAAGATGCAGAAACACCCTCATTTTATGTAATTTTTCTTTTCCTTCAGACAAGTAGAACCATGGTTGACATTTTTGTGCCCAAGTCTCTTAAATGTGTCTTGAAACAAAAGTTTTTTAAGACAACAAACATGTAGCCCAGAGCAGATAGCAAGTAACTGTTGAAAGTGGGAGAAGGGAGGGGAAAAAAAAAAAAAAAAAAAGAAAGAAAAAAAACAGCAAAGTGAGTTTAGTACATTTTATTGTAATTTAAATAAGTTTAGTAATTTAAATAAATTTAGTTGTGATCATAAAAATTACAGTTATGACAAGCAGAGCTCTCTGTTGTCTGGTCATTAATCCTGCTTACTGTCCTGTAGAAGAGTTCACAATTATCCACAGCTTTCCTTTTCATATAATATTGTTTCCCATATAAACATACTGCTTTAGTGTTTTATTACTCAAGGCTACTACTGTGCATTACAGTAGGTATCTGCACCTACTCTGTAGGAGTATGAGATATACAAACACCAACACAAGATTCTGGTAAGGTAACCCAAATTACCAGGTCGTGACTTTTATGCCACTAACTGAAGGAGACCAGCAACAGTCTCCAGAGCCATCGAATTACAAGCCAAAACCCCTCAATGATCTCTGAGTTAAACGCAAGAGTGGGATGAAAGGCTATTGCAGGTGCTTCCCCATAAGCAACTGATCAGTGTGGCAAGCAGGAGCACCTTCCTGCATTTGCTCCTTGGAACACAATTATTCCCACAAGCAGCAATAATCAAGGACGGCACCTGACTACTGTATAAGAAAACTTCTACCCCATTCATACCACTAGATCAATTGCATCAGAAGTCACAAGGGTTTCATTTAAATAACTACACCACCAGTTTGCATACTGAGCAGTATACAACTCTGAAGCAGTGACATGTTCAGCTACTTTATACAGGTCGTATTTATGCCGGTGTTTCCAAAAGCAGAGAAGTAGGGCAAGGTTTTCAAACTAAGCTGCCTGAAGCAATCTATCTATCCACCTATCCAAGAAGTTTAACTGAGCAGCCTAATTTTTAGATGCAAACATTCAAGCCTCCCATTAAGCCACTGTCAGAGACTTTCCAGAATCTTTTGCACTGGCCTATATTTAGCATATCTATAACTAGTCCTAAAAATGAAGCACAGGGGCAATCTGAAACCAATGGCTGGATTTTCAGTAGTAACACGGAAGGATGTACTTCAGGTTTTGGTTGCCTAACTTGATGGAGTAAAAGGGTCACATTTTTCATCAGTGTTCAGCATGTACTTTGAAAAATATTAAGAGTTATCTGGGTGCTTTAACAACCGAAGAGACACATTGAAGCAAAACAAGTTCCTGCTTACTATAACTACCTTTGCTCAAGTTCACCTGGGGATGGAAAGTTCCTTCAACTGCTTTGTGACGAGCACATCACTGTGGCAGACAGACCAGTCACGTGCTGTTGAAACCTCATGGTTACAGACACATTAATAAGGGCAAGAGCAGTCCAAGACTTAAGTTACCCAAACCAAATAAAAATATATAACAAGCAGGTAAGACCTATTCTTTCACACTGTAGAATCCAAAACAAATTTTTGCACCCATGGGAACTAATAAAATTCCATACTCAGGCAATATCACAGAATTGTCTAGGTTGGAAAAGACCTTGAAGATCATCGAGTCCAACCATTAACCTAACACTGATCATTCTCAACTACATCATATCCCTCAGCGCTAAGTCGACCCAACTCTTAAACACCTCCAGGGATGGGGACTCCACCACCGCCCTGGGCAGCCCATTCCAACGCCTAACAACCCCTTCTGTAAAGAAATGCTTCCTAATATCTAGTCTAAACCTTCCCTAGTGCAGCTTGAGGCCATTCCCTCTTGTCCTATCGCTTGTTACTTGGTTCAAGAGACTCATCCCCAGCTCTCTGCACCCTCCTTTCAGGGAGCTGTAGAGGGCGATGAGGTCTCCCCTCAGCCTCCTCTTCTCCAGACTAAACACCCCCAGTTCCCTCAGCCACTCCTCATACGACCTGTGCTCCAGACCCTGCACCAGCTCCGTTGCCCTTCTCTGGACACGCTCGAGTCATTCAATGTCCTTTTTGTAGGGAGGGGCCCAAAACTGAACACAGGAATCGAGGGGCGGCCTCACCAGTGCCGAGTACAGGGGTAAGATCCCTTCCCTGTCCCTGCTGGCCACGCTATTGCTGACACAAGCCAGGATGCCATTGGCCTTCTTGGCCACCTGGGCACACTGCTGGATCCTGTTCAGCCGGCTGTCAATCAACACCCCCAGGTCCCTCTCTGACTGGCAGCTCTCCAGCCACTCCTCCCCAAGCCTGTAGCGCTGCTGGGGGTTGTTGTGGCCCAAGGGCAGCCCCCGGCATTTGGCCTTATGGAAACTCCTCCAGTTGGCCTCAGCCCATGGCTCCAGCCTGTCCAGGTCTCTCTGCAGAGCCTCCCTACCCTCGAGCAGATCAACACTCCCACCCAACTGGGTGTCATCTGCAAACTGACTGAGGGTGCACTCAATCCCCTCGTCTAGATCATCAATAAAGATGTTAAACGGGAGTCGCCCCAACACCAAGCCCTGGGGGACACCACTCATGACCAGCCACTGACTGGAGTTAACTCCGTTCACCACAACTCTTTGGCCCGGCCATCCAGACAGTTTTTTACCCAGTGAAGCGTGTGACCATACAAGCCTCGAGCAGCCAGTTTAGCCGGGAGAATGCTGTGGGAAATGGTGTCAAAGGCTTTGCTAAAGTCAAGGTAAACAACATCCACAGCCTTTCCCTCATCCAATAAGCAGGTCATCCTGTCATAGAAGGAGATCAGGTTTGCCAAGCAGGACCTGCCTTTCATAAACCCATGCTGACTGGGCCTGAGCATCTGGTTGTCCCACATGTGTTGTGTGATGGCACTCAGGATGAGCTGCTCCATCAGCTTCTCGGGCACCAAAGTCAAGCTGGCAGGTCTGTAGTTTCCTAGATTATCCTTTCTGCCTTTCTTGTAGATGGATGTCACATTTGCCACCCTCCAGTCCAATGGGACCTCCCCAGTTAGCCATGACTTCAGGTAAATCATGGACAGCAGCTTGGCGAGCACATCTGCCAACACCCTCAGCACCCTTGGGTGTAACCTGTCCGGTCCCACTGACTTGTGTGCACCCAAGTGGTGCAGCAGGTCTCTGACCACCTCCTCTTTAATTGTGCTGACCTCATTCTGCTTCCCCTCCCCATCTCCCAGCTCATGAGGCTGGTGTCCAAGGAACAACTGCCTGAGTGGATGATCACTTGTCCTAAGAAAATCATTCCAAAGGTTATTTTGCATAAAGCAGAGAAAGAAAGAAAAAAAAAAATTAAAAAAAAAATAGTCAAGCAAATTGTAGGACTTTAGTAGAAAACACAGTTTTGGTATATTTATGAAAGACCCAAATAAACAAGGGCAACAGAGGTATCCAACCACTATTCAAGAATTGCAAGATGTTTTTTGCCAGAAAAATGTATAGATGTTTTACTTGTATGCAAATGGAAACTGAAAACTAAACACATTCAATAATACAACAGAGTATCTGAATACTCTTTGGGACTTTAAACTTATCTGTTGAAAAACTTTTGTTCGAAAAGCATTCCACAAAAATGGACTGCAGCATCAAAGTAAGAACACCATGTAGGATTTAATGTGAAGAAGTACAAGTCAGTGTTAACGGGAGAGACCATATTACAGATGCTGGTAGCCAAAACCAACAAGTTCGCTTTCACTAGATCTCAAAGAATAATTTTTAAATTTAAGTACTGGCATTACAGAAAGAAAGGAAAAAAAAAAGAATCCCAGAGCTGGAAGCGAGAACATATTTCATCTCGAGGCCTGGAGATGTCCGAGATGTCCGTTCCAAAGCTAAGTTACTAGAAGACTTCTGTTGTCTCAATCTCTTTTTTTCCATTTGATTTCCCTCCTATTTTCAAAGTGGATGAGCAGGTATCTTCCACATAGCTCCAAGCACTAGAAATATACAACATATACATTTATGAATTTCATAAATATAAAATTCAATGCTCTCTGAAGAACTACATTTAATGCACACCATGCTGCTGAAGTAAATTAAGCACAGTTTCAGTTAATATATTTTAATCCCTCCTCTCCAATACTCAGTACTCTTCTGGGGAAGAAAACAAAAGGAAATGCCTTTATAATTTCTGTAAATGCTATACCCATATTCTAGTAATCAGATAACATTATAATTGTTATTTTGAGAATATTACTATGCTGTAAGAAAAGCATGGCAGATAGCTAAACCAGAAACAGTTAGCTGCAGTACCTCAGTAATACAAATATGTCATAAGATTTTTATGTCTTGTGGCAAACTTTTCCTAGATTTTTTATTTAAACAAATGGATTTTTTAATCATTCTGAGAATGCAAATGGTTCTTTAGAAAGCAAGGTTCTATTGGTGTACTTGAAAGTGTCCATTAACAATCATAAGCTAGAAGCCCACCAGGCTTTGTTAGAGTTGCAAATCACAAACCAGTCTGACACTCAACTTGTTGTTTCTAAAAACTTTAGGAAAAACAAATAGCTGAAGGCATCAATGAAATACAAAAATATGCTCCAAGTCAAGTCCTTTTAATAAGGTATCTCAATTCAAAAGTAGAAGGAACACATTAGCAACAGCAAAACAATTTCCTTCTCAGCATATAAATGAATACTTTAAGCCAAGTAAGAAATGGGAACCCCTTTCAGTTTGCCTCACACAGATTATTTCCTCACCTTTCCTAATCTGGTGACTACTCCAAGTGCAGTATCATGCAGTCCATGCATTTATGTTTCTATGAGTAATGTATTAGTTAAGAGACTTCCTTCAGACGAGTCCCAGCAACTTCTCTAGTTTACTAGTAGAGTATTTTGTCCAAATGGTTTACCAAATCCTAACCAGGGACGTGCCACTTGAGATGTCTTTGTAGAAGCGAGAGCAAATTAGGGGCCTCACACTAAAGCACATGCATGCACCAAATCCCAGAACACAGCTGATGGGTGTTTGCCACCTCACACCCTACAGGCTATGCTTACCTTAGAGAAAAGACCAGCTGAAAAACTGTCTAGGAGCAAGCAGCCTGGGGGATATTTCCTCTTGATCTCTAAAGCAAATCGTCTGTAGCACTTCAAGGCCGTTTACTGCTGCTGCAGGAAAAAATGAGATTTCCTTGTAAAAATCCTTCTCCATAAGAACCAAGGCCTGTAAGAGTATCAACCGTCTGCTGGGAGCTGCAAACAGTCATGTGTTAATTGCTTGATTGTCTGCTCTTATATTGCTGGGGGGAGGTTGCCCTGGGTTAGCATTTTATAAGATCAGGCCCAAAGGCTGCGGCGATAACTAAGGAAAAAGGGAGTCCTTAAGAAAAGCCCTCTTCAGCCAGAGCAAAGAACTACTTAGTCCAACATCTCTGAGTAGCTGGGGGGAGTAGAGGGGGAAAAGCATAGGAATGGAAGAAGCACCTCATAAAACTTCTTCCCGTACAGCTCCTCGAGCTTTTTGTAGCTTTAGGAACCCCCTGAAGTAGAAGGAATAGACCCTTCTCCATCCTTAAATCTTTAAGGTTAAAAAGCAGGAGGTAGCAGACCTGCTTTCAATAATACCAGTGCACGAAGGCTTGTATCCACCAGATACTGTGAGCCTGACAACTATTTACAGCCATTTAGAAGGATGAGTGAGCCTATTGCCAACATGCACTAGAAGAGTGTGTGCTAAATGCAGAGGAAAATTTAACTTTTTGATCTACATTATTAGAGAAAACAGTACTTCATCCATCAAATTTACATCTGCCCTGTCAGGGTATTTGTCAGCAGAACAACAAAAAGTCAGTAGCTCCAGGAACTTTGCTATAAGCTTCCACTGTGACTATATGTATAGGTGTGCTTAGCACGGAAGAGATTTTACTGCCATGTAACTCCAGCTAGTCCTAAGCATCAATCAGGCATGACAAGCTACTGTATAAGATCAGGTTGTTCTTGCTAGTGCATGTTTCCATGAGCTTAAGAATTTTGCCTCTGTGGAAAGAACGAAATGGCTGGGATTGGGCTGCGGTGGGTGACAGTGCAGCCTGCTGTCCTCTCTGCTACATGGTATATACTCTGTGATACGTGCTTGGCTCACTGCAGTATGGAGCAGTACGCTGATATAAGTTCACTATTTTTTTAGTAAGAATTGTTTAGCGCTGTGTTGTATCCTATTAGAAAACAAAACCACTGTATTTAACCATGAATATGCTAGGGAGTTAATTTAAAATTCCCTTACTGTACACATCACATATTATTTTTTCAGTTAAACTGATTCAGTACTGGAATACAGCATAACTACGTTTCCTTGAGTACTCTCACAGGCAGTTGAACATCTGGAGGTAAAAAAAGCAACAATAGAAAAGAAGAGATGCCATACAGGTTCTTCATATCAAGCTGAACAAAATTCCATAGTCCCTACATGCTGCTTGAAAGTGGATATAAAATATCGCCAAGAAAGAAGCCATAGAACTTGAGACCATCAAGATAGAACAAGGGTTTATGAAAATATACAAATATATTCGGGGGAATTCTAGGGTGCTGTTACTGCCATCTGCAAGATGTGTTTCTCTTCTGGGTTCCAACTTCTGTTGCTTTTAGCTTAAAGTGAATATTAAATTTTTGCTGCTACTTGCACCATATGCATCTCAAAGGTTTGCTTATTCTTAATTAAAATTAGATTAATGAAATTCCTTTTCAGATTTTTTAGTGTCTTCAAAAACTTTCTGTTTTCAGTAAGAGGTCTACACCAGACTAGAAATGGGAAAGAGTGTAGGGAATGTAGGGAAGCAGGGAGAAGGAAAATAAAAAAGGACTTATCTGAATAGACTCCATGTCGTACCAGCTTAAAAGCAATGAAGCATTTGTCAGTTATTCCTGTGGTCCACAAGCACTTCCCAGAGCTGTAACTTATATTCATTTTTTACATATTTTACACATAAAGTAAAGCTGCCTCAAGCACTGTTGGCTTGTACAAGTTGGTCTTGCTCAGCACATCACAGAGGGTCTCAGCGACCTTGATTGAATTGCAAGGGTGAAGTTTTTACAGTGATGTACTGTTTTGGAAGGAAATAAAAGTCCTGAGCGAGCATTTTTAGTGTCAAACACCATTCTGTCCCTTCTCACCTTCCTCTCTTAATGGGGATGGTTAATGTAATCATACTTACGGCTGTTACTTCCTGTGCACTAACCCATACGTAGGTGCTTGTATATAAATGTAAATAAACCTGAGGTCTGCTCTTACCTGAGTTGGCCTTGGGAGTGTTTTCAGAATCAAAATAATGTGTGAAATGCAGGAGTTCGCTTCTTTCTTAAAAGTTCTGTGCAGAACTGCCATGGTACAGCAGCCAGTATACAGTTCTCACATACCTAATACATTTTGTCTGACTTTCTCATCGTATTTCATGAACATTAATGAATTAAGTTTCAGGAAGGAGCCGTGTAAAGACTGTAATGATTAGTGTCATTTAAGGGACAATTTGTGTAAAAAGAAGCTAGTCATGTAGCCAAGTTTATTCAGCTGTCAGTGGCAAAACGAGACATAAAACCTCTGAGTCCTAACTCACCGGTGATCATTCAGATCACAAGTTCCTCTGTGCTGTTTCAGAACTAGCACTTCGTTACCTGTTTTCTGTAATACATTTAGGCATATGTACAGTTAAATTAAGTACTTTCATGCTGGCTTCAATCTTGAGATATCATTTCTAAGATTCAAACCAAGCAGTTACCCATGTCTTCTGAACATTGGCATCGGTATCTGAAGATGCATTAGCAGAAAATCTTTAACTCAAATAACAGCAGAAAGCTATGAATGCTAGAAGGGAATACTGGTTTGCTATTGTTCCCATATATCCAGATATTTTCTATGCCTCATGCACTGGGACTGATTGTGACAAAATTATGAGAATGTCTGGCCAAATTCTGCCGTGAAGTAAAGTGAGATGGCTTGCACCTTTATGTCAAAGCTAAACTCACTTTTGATTTGGGGACTGACACTGTAACTTTGTATCATTAACAGTTGGGAGCTTCCCGTGCCCTATCCTTGTATATACAATATCGCATTATGGAAATTACTAAAGCCCCACATTTATAAAAAGGGACAGTGTAAAATAAGTTTAGATAACACCTCCTCACCACTACAGAAGCCTTCTGGAATGCAGAGAACCCATGATGAAAGAAATAAGTGTTAAATGAGGTGTACCTGAGGAACAGTGTTACATTATCGTCAGCTCCTCTAGTGGCCATTGTCCAACGAATGGATTGTTTGCATTATTGCACCCATGAAAGAAAGTGGTTGGTTCAATTAGTTGTGTAACTCCATTCTTGCTCTTCAAATTCTGCAGCCTTGAAAGGCAGTTGGCCTGGGTATAAAAATACAGTGCTTGGCTCAGTTTATTGTTTTAATTTAAATGAACTCAGGACATGTATTATCTCCTTGGCCAGGGGCACAGTGGCTGATGAGAGTGAATGGCTTGGATTCCTTAAAGTTCTTCTGCAGGTGGAGTACAGTTGCCATTCTTTGATTGACAGGAAAGAAATAAGGGCTTTGTTTCCTAGACTCAGGACAATGCCCGCAGTATGGATGGATAACAGGAGGATTTGCTGGAGCCCTATTTCATACCAGATCTTCAGAACTTTTTACTTGGTTCACATGCAATTTTCAGCAGCATTATCCCTAGTCCCCAAGACAAGAAGCATGTGGGAGTGTGGAGGAAATGTATATGTTCTTCCTGGCCCTCCACTGAACAGAGCCCAAATTCCTTGCTGTAGGAGGGCTATGATGTTCAGCACTGGAAGAAAGGGTTCTGGCAGACACAGCCAACTGGGAAGAGAGTGATCCACATGCAGAGTTCCTTCCAAAGATGAATCAGGGTGAAATGATTTTACATGTTCTTTCATTGTCCTTCCCACCTTGTAAACATTCCTACAGTCTGTCTGTAAGCCCTGCATAAAGAAGTGCTAATATCCATATGTCAGTACTGGAAATGTTTTCTCCCACACCTAAAGAGCCAAGTTCATCCCGTATGTAATTCCACTCACTTTAATAGCTTTGCAGGAGGAAGGATACCAGCCCACTAAGTCCACCCAAAAGCTGCAGATTTTGCTGAAAACAGCTGCGTGCCTTGTGAGTAGAATGAATCACAACAGACCTCAGTTTCTCAGACCTTTGCAATAGATTCCTCTTCACTCTGTATGCAATTCTGCCTGCAAATCTCTGAATTATCTGGACACCAGCTGCTGGAAAGTCTTGAAAGCCCCCTTACAGGAGATAAGGACAGCAGAGCAGCCCTTGCTCTCAGTTCTTAATCTGTCCATTGAATGAGTATCTGTGCTGTATTTATATTGTATTTATCCTACTGCAAGGCATTTCTTGATTAATTGCATCCAGGAAGGATTTTTATTCTTTCAGATACATTTCTTGATTTTTTCAGAAGGGAGGAATGAATATTCACCTTTCTTTGCTCTGTCAGTCACAAACAAGAACTAGGATGTAGGTCAGGGTGAACCAATGCACCTAGAGGTATTAAATTACTGCAGTGTCTGACCAGTAAATCTTCATCCTATGGTCAGAAAAAGCTGCATGCCAGCTTTACAGTAAAAATGGACCAGCAGGGAGTTTCAGAGAAGCTAGGGGGAAAATATTCATAGAATCATGTAGGAATGTTATTTAACAAATTCTCTTCTATTACAATGATTCTGTGACCCTGGTGGTGCCTTCCAGTCTTATGTTCCTATAAATACCTTGCTTAAGAACTAATTCCTCTTGACAATCTGACAGAGCTTCAGCTCACAATAGTTCGTTTATCTTATGGCTAACCTTAGCATTTGGTTTTTGTTTTCTGTTACTGTGTTATTCTGGACAGCAAGATACTGGTTTTAATATAACTGTTGAGAAATTTTACTTAATGAATAAATAAACTTTCAGCTCCTTCAACAACAGATGCTCTAAATTAAAAGATCTGAACGTAACATTCATATTCTTTAAGCAAATGGTGCATTCTAGAATCCTAAATTATAAATGTAATTACAAATCTGTACAAAGTCCAGTTAAAAGAATCTGCTTGAACAGAAGTTCACTCTTAAGAAGCAGGGCTTTTTTGAAGAAGGCTTTAAACTAAAGTTGCCAGGGGAGGGGAACCTCAATCCCTCCTACTCCTCGCAGTTTGATGCCAGTGCCAGCATTAGATTCCCAGAGAGAGCACCTCCCCTATGAGGACAGGCTGAGAAAGTTGGGGTTGTTCAGCCTGGAGAAGAGAAGGCTCCAGGGAGACCTTATAGCGGCCTTCCAGTACTTAAAGGGGGCTACAGGAAAGCTGGGGAGGGACATTTTACAAGGGCATGCACTGATAAGACAATGGGTAATGGCTTTAAACCGAAAGAGGGTAGATTTAGATTAGATGTAAAGAAGTTCTTCCCTGTGAGGGTGGTGAGATACTGGAACAGGTTGCCCAGAGAGGTTGTGGATGCCCATCCATGGAATTGTTCAAGACCTGGTTGGATGAGGCTTTGAGCAACCTGGGCTAGTGGAAGGTGTCCCTGCCCATGGCAGGGGGCATTGGAACTAGATGATCTTTAAGGTCCCTTCCAACCCAAACCAGTCTATGATTCTATGAAGTATAGCATCAGACTTTGCAATTAGTCTTAACTAAAAAATAGCAGAGGAAACATCTTCAGAATGAATGAAAATTAGATATTTTAATTGTACTAGAGCTTTTTTAAATTTGCTTTTATTGTGGAGTAAAACATGAGACAACATACTTGTATGGAAATGAGTTTCCATGAGCCATGCTGAAAAGGAGATAAACAAGATAAACCTGACATGTTCTTGGATACTGAAATGTACACACAAAATTACTGCAATTTCCTAAGAAGCCACAGAGAAGGAGAGAGAGAAGTTAAAGTGAAAATGTCTGTTGCTAATTCCCCAGTGCCCAGAGAGTGGCATGAGGAAAAGTAATTTTCACAGCCAGCCTCTCTAATACTACTTAAGGAGTAACACCTTTCTCTCTTCCACAGTCTGTGGCACGGTACTCTGTGTGGCGTGAGATTAGGGCTTCGTCAAGATGTTCTTTGTTCTTCTCATTTTACCTAATGCAACAAGGCAGGGGGTTGCCAGGATTTTACCAGGCAACAGTAGAACTACTTTTTTACCCTAAGTCTGCAAATGCCTCCTTCTCTGCATGTTGTCACACAAATCCCTTAGCAAAAATTTCATTTCATTTCATCTCACTTCGCTTTAGCTGTCTAAAAGGTATCCCAAGAACCTAAAATCCTAATCCAAAGGTCACCTGTCCTAATTTAGGCATCTAAATTTGCTCTGAAATGAATGCGCCCCCACCAGTCATATCTCACCCACCATACATTTGTCTCAGGATCCTCCTCCTCAGGACATTTCATCTAATTCTAAGACAAATGAGTTAAATGTGTGGACTATGGAGTAGTCGAAAAGACGATGACCAGTACAGACTAGGTGTCTGACTTTTAGACAACTAAAATTAAAAAAGATCAAGCCTGTGCTTTGTTCAGTTTTGTTCTGTGTAAGACTTCACACATGATTATCCATATGAGGTATTTTAGATCCTAAACTGAAAGATCTTTTCAGCCTAGAATCTATAGGTGACAGCAGAAGATACAGCACTCTGCACGTTTCTGCAAGGATTCCTTGCCATCTGCTTCAGTCATTTATGCTAAATTAGGAGCAGGTTTGCTCTAGACTTGCTCTGTAGCCGGTGAAGAAAGGCAAGTACCCTCGGAGAAGTGCGTCTTTGGGTGTGCCTGTCTTTCTCCACTGACAACAGAGGAAGCCTCATGCTGCTACAGTCCCATCTTAGGTATTTCAGTTAAACCATGGGATGAATTCCATGTATCAGCTGCGATGCTGGGTCTTGTAATAAATTTGAAATCCAGTTTAAAATCTTACAAGTGTAATATATAGCCTATGTCAAATTGCATGTAGTGCCAGTGATGTGTTTGTGTGGTGGTATGCATACACATGTAAGCATGCACAGCTTACGTATGGTTATACTACAACAAAGAAAAACAGCCTGGTGACATAGCCAGTGAAATAATGAAGCCTGTTTTTAGAAAGATGTGGAAAACCTTAACATGCCGATCTCAGGATAAATTACTTTCAAGAAGTGAGCTTTATCCAGTTATACAAGTGCAAAAATACTTCCAAAGCCAATCAAATGCAATATTGCATTTGTTCTGGTTGAGTATGATTATACAGTGAGACCATTTTGACCTGATAGAATAATAATAACAAAAAAACCTAGCGGTAATAAGCAAAACTTTATTATTGACCTCTGTAAAGACTTATTGCGAAGACTCATATTGTCAGTGACATCCAGGATCAACAATGCTTGCAAGCAGTGGACTCAAAATGAAGATGTCTGGTTTTGGCAACAAAATATTCTGCATTTAGCAAAGGCATATGTTTCAAACTCAAATGACTTCACTTCAAATTAAAGCAAAAAAAAATGTTTTGAAGTGTAGTCATTTGATAATCATTTGCTTTAAAATAAGCAACATATTTCTATCTAATGGGATCCACATCCTTAACAAGTGAACCAACAGTGTGACAAACAAAAAACAACCTGCTCTTAAATATAATTCTAAAATAAATTACATCCAGCTCTTTTGTTGTTGTTGTTGTGCTCTGTTTTCCTTTTTTGGCCGCCTGTAGAACTCCCACAATTTTTTCATTGCTACGATGACAAATGCTATGAGAAAAGACCTGGTCCACTGCCAGAAATCTACTCTAGACTTCAGTATATGTTTCTGCTTTCAAGAGTCAATTGTTTTCCTTCTCTCCCAGGGGCCACTAGCTACCTTATTACCAGAAAGAATGACCCCTTGACAGCGCAATTGAGATCCAGAAACTCAACAAAATTGTAACCCCTCCAGTGGCATCAGAATTCTAATCAACAGCAGAGGGTCTGGAAGACAAATGTACTTGTATGTAAGGCCACCATATTAGAAAGTGGCTTCTCTACTTGCAAAGAAACCTATTTCTGTTTGGTTTCTTTTGATATTTTTATTACCCCCTTTCTTGTAACCTTTTCATTGCTACTGTTCTTAAGGCAGAAGGGTTTTCACAGCATGGGAATTATCCGTGCTCAGTTTACACAGTTTGCTGCCTATTCCTTCTCTTGCAATCTATTTTGCGAAGCGTGCAACCAGACATGGGAGCCCCCTAGTCATTACTGATTTTTTCTCTTATTCAGCTTAACTCACTAGCAGAACAATTGTTCCATCAGTATCTTTATTGCCATGTAAAAAACGCAGATACAGAATCTCCAGTCTTGAAACTGCGTCGCAGAATGAGCTTGGTATATTAAAGTGAGCTTTACAGAGAATACACCTTGCACTTGCAAAGGCATGCACTGAAATAATGTAATACCATAGTAGTTCTCAGGTATAATTATTACTAAAAGTACTCAACTTATTTGCTGGATCCTTTTGCATACCCAAGATCTGAGAAACTAATGTTGTTTCAGATAAATACAAAGATGTTCTGGAGCACAACACCCTAGTGTAGTAGTTGTATCTATCTGTACATGTGAAGTCCTGCCCCAGAGTCTTGAGATTACCAAAATCTGTGCCTCTAAATTGCCTAAATGTGTTTTTTTTAAAAAAACTTAGCAAACTTTAAGAGAATCTCAGTGTGAGATAAAAAGTTTGAAAAGTGTCTTTTACCAAGATTACCTGACATGTGCATTGGAAGGATTTTTTTATTTTAAGAACATCCAACCAAATGGTAGAAAACCCATGAACTAAACCATTGCTTGCAGAGATTGTGCAATCTGACTACTATTACACAGAAATTGGGAAACACTTCAGATGACTGTAGGAGAAAGTTTCTCATTATATAGAAGGGTAAAAATACCTAAAAAACAGTCAAAAGCAGCCAGCATGGCAGAACACAAGCACACAAAGCCCCACTGCCTTTAATCGAGATTTGGATGAACACAGGAATTCACAGAGACAGGAGTTTTCAAACAGCATCATGGCCTGAGGTGCAAAAAAACCAGCAACAGTGTTCTGCTGAACATGTGCTGGGAAGAAGGACATGAGAAGGACAAGAAAGCATAAGGTCAAAGAAAGAAACACTTTTTTTACCTTTTTTAGATAGAAGTCATCACATTTTACAAACAACAAAATAAAAGACCCCTACGTGATCCCTGGAAGGAGCAGCAGATGGCCAGCCTTACACCTTTGGAACAGGAGCAGCACAAATAGCAGTAATATGATTTTTCCTGCACTGTCCTACCAAGATGATGTCACAGTAATGCAGAGAAAGCACGGAGTTCTCTCCTGCCTTTCCCTGCCGAGGCACAACAGTTCTGCTACAGACAGGCGAGAGGGAGGAGGTTGTGAAAAGGGCTCTTCCGCCCTAGAAACCAGGCTGCAATCTCTGGCAAGGGCAGCTGAAGTAATGTTTTGATTTTTAGGTCACTGCCTTACAGTAAGCTCTGTGTGACTGAGCTCTTCCCTTGTCAACAGTCATACTATGTGGAGAGCTGCTTTGCACGTGTGTTTTGCCCCTGCAAATCTAATCACAGGATCGAGGCCTTAATTAATAATCAAAAGGGGAAAACTGACAAGTGCATCGTTTGGCATTTGTATCCAAAAACATATGGCCTTTTATTGCCTTACATGTTAGGTCACAGGTTTTTAATTTCTATTCAAAAGCCCAGAAGCAAGTTACACAGGTTGCTTACATATATAAGTACCATACATTAAAAATAACATGCTGAAATAATGCTGTCAAACTACAAGACCTACCTGACTGATGGAATATTCTTCTAAAAAGAGCAGCTCTGAGCTTCCCTTAAACAGAATGAAGGAAAATCTAAAGATAATAATGAACAAGAAAGTAGCTTCTTCTGCCAGACCCATCAAGTTAAATGGCTCTTTGTATTGTTCAGAGTGTGTACACTATTGTGTTCCGTAGCACAGGGTAAAGAGAGGGAACTTTCAGTGATGTTTTGATGAGACAACGAATAAATATAATATTTTGACAGAAAGCTCATCCTATTAAAAAAAAAAAAAAAAAAACACAAAAAAAACCCAAGACATTTTTTCCAGCTCAAACAGAAATCCCCTTAACGTGAAGAATATTGAGGTTGTACGTAAAGCTTTCCAGCAATACTTACAGAAAATGTGCTGTTTGCAACAGAACATGTAGCACGACTAAAGACCATAAGTGCTTGGCATCATTTGAGCTTAGTTTTAAATACCTAGGATAGTAATTTAGTAATTTAGTAATTTTGGGGACATGTTTCCTGAAAGTAGTGTCAAAGATTTGCTTGCACATGCTGATAGGTTGAACTGGTGCTCGTATACCAAATAAATAAAAAAATAATTAGTTTCTGTGTACGTACAAGGTTATTTTTTTAGGCCAGTATTGGGATTTATTTGCCCTTCTGATGAAACGTTTACCTCACTCTGCCTCATCAATATTAACCTCACAGATCAACAGATCTTCCTATTGACAGAATAGAGAAGTCAATATCTCCTTATTATTATTTAATAAGTATTTCATTGTCAGTAACTGAGTGAGAACAAACATCTGTGCAGTATAATGGCATGCACTTTAATTTTGCAAGGTTACTGCCTTGCATATGTTTGACAGAAGAAAACTAACCCATAGTAAAAATCCCCCAGTAATATCAACGTATAAAATGACAACATGTTGAAGGACATTTAAATTGAACAAAACAGGGTGTTTTTTTAGTCCCAGTTTTGATATACAAATGTTGGATGTGTTTTACTGTGGCTTCTGACTATGATTGATAGGAGATGCATCAATTTCAAGGTTTGTGAATTTAAGTAAATTGTTGTCAGTGGTATCGCTTCTTCTTTTTTGTATTTTTTCTTCTCAAATTATCTCCTTACAGAGAATAGTGTATTACAAATTGAGACAGGATATACATAAAGCATCAATTTAGCTTGAATATCCACTTACAATAGTAAAAAGAAAATAGTTGTGGTAAAAATGTGAGTACATCAGAGTTGTTCAGAAAACTCCAGAGTATTTTAAAAAAAACAACACTTATGGTTTTCTTCTAAATAATTTTGCTGTTTCTGTTTGGAAAATATTTTGCTTGCCTTTCCATTCAAAAGAAAAATATAACTTTTTTTTTTTTTTTTAAAAAAAAAAAAAGAGTAGTAGTAGATCTTAGAGACTTCTTTTATCTTTGTTCTCAGAATACAATTCCATTAAATTATACATTAGCAAACACACCACACACACACCCCCTAAACCTGTATCAACTCTTTGCAACCTGTGGGGAGTTTATTAACCTTTCATTGCTTAGTGGTAATGCTTTATTTGACTGAAAAGCCTAAAGAGCTTCCTTTAAAACCGACAGTGATTAAACATCATACAGCAAAGCTTGCTATAGTTCCAATACCTTCAGAAATTAGCTGTGTCTGATTTTAAACTGATTTTCCCTAGACCACTTCTTATCTGATGATGTCTGACTTAGGAGCTGGTGAAATGCACAGATACTTTTTATTATGTCTTCCAACACATAGTCATGACTTGTTTCCATGTGTAAGTGTGTTGTGTCTATGTATCTACATGCCTGTCTATATGCATAAAGCAATGTATATGCTATTTGTGTGTGGTTTTGGTTTTAACATCAGATTCTATAAATGAATAAAGACACTATCTTCATTTTACTGTTCTCTAAAAGAGGCAACATGGAATGGATTCTGTAAATCTAACTATACATGTTGCTGATTAAAAGCTGATGGTAACAGTTAATATACAAGGGGACAGACTAGTTTTTCTTCTAACATTTTTTCTAGGGGAAAAAATGAAAATTAGACAGAAAAGAGCATTTCCAGATGTGACTGTATAGAGCTTGATTTGAAGCACTTTTGTTATCTTCTTAATAATGCATATAAGAATGCTCATGTGAAATGTTATGTTAAAACTCAGTGCTCGTAGATATTTGAGCTTATGAATTGACTCCTTATCCATATTTTATGGAGAAATAGCTCAGCTCTGGATTACAGCACATTATTTTCCAAACTCCTTATTAGACTCTGCATATCTCTCTACTGTGCCTCCAGGCTTAAATTAAAAACAAAACTTAAGTAAAATTTAAAGAGACAACATTCAGAAACTTTTTTTTTTTTTTTTTTTTTTTTGCAAAGCTTCTGTAAGTTCATAATTATTTTTGTCCCTAATAAGCCTGCCTTTGAAATAATTTGATGTCTAGGTTTGTAAATCTGCTTGGAAAGATCTGGCATCCCATAACCATTAAGGGGAGTATATATCACAAAAATTATTTTGCATATAAATAATGGTATATACAGGATTTGGCTTAAATTGTCTGCTTTCATCTGTTTTTTGGTTTGTTGTTTTTTTTTTTTTTCTCAAAGATAATTTGGAGGGAGGCAGGAAGATCAAATTGAACACAATTTGGAAATGAAACTTGGATAATTGAGCTAAGTAGGTTGAACTTGCCAGTCACCTGTGACCTCCTCCTAGTTACGCATCATTTCAAACAGCAAAAAAGAGAGGGCCTGTGTAGAGTTGCACAACGTAAATAGAGCGAGTGGAGTTTCAGTCTGGGAGCATGTTATTCCTCGTAATCTGCTCGCTTCGGTTCTGTTATTTTTGATGGAGGGGCCTAAGCAGAGCGCGCCGCTGCCTCGGGAAGGCGCTTGGCCACCGGGTGTGTCGGGGACGTTGGCGGCAGCGAGCAGGCCGGGAGGGCTGCCCGGCGGGGTGGTGCCGGAGCAACGCGGCACTGGGCCTGTAACGGCAAACCGAAGCTTCGCAAGTTAAGCTAGAGCTCACCCGTGATAAGATCTCCTTTAGGGACTGCTACAACCCAAAGTTTGCGGTCGTCCCTGTGTGTGAACCTAACATTTTGCTGTTCATTTTGAAGCGGTTATTCAAAACACCTTGGCAGCTGAACCCTCCATGCTTTCAGGATAATTATTTCTAATCGTGATTGGCAATAATAGTAATTGCCGTATTCAGCCAGCACCCAGCTGTAACGATTTTTCTTTATTATTATTATTTGGGTTAACAATCGCCACTGACAACAATGTCTCCCGACCCTCCTCTCCCTCCCCCAAATATCCAGGGAAATGAGGAGCAGCGCTCCGCGGCAGCCGTCGGGCGGGCCGCTTGCCCCCTCCCCGTGGGCTCGGCGGGAGGGGGGTTGAGCAGAGGGCGGCTGTCCGGCGGGGGGGCGCGTCCCTGCCGGGGGGCTGGTGTGAGGGGCTGGGGCGAGCCGGGCTGCCCGCAGCCTCCCGCCACCCCCCACCCCCGGCGGAGCAGGGGCCGAAGCCGCGGCTGTAACGAGCCTCTTAATAAACCTCCGGGTCGATGATGCATCGCTCGCTAGTGAATCTTCGCGGGTTTATTTATTTTAACTAAATCGCCCAAATGGATCGCAGCTCCGTGTTGACTCTGGCGAGAGGCGAGGCGGGGAGCCGGGGGGGCCGGCGGAGCTGACAGGTCGCCCCGGGGGTTGCGGCGTTTCGTGCTTGCAGCGACCTTCGGCAACTGCACGCCGCCCGCTCCGGTGATGCCCCCCGCCTCCTCCTCCCCGCTCCCGCCCTGCCCGGCTGCAGGCGCCCTTGAGAACGGGCCGAGCGCGGGCAGGGGCCGGGCCGGGCCGGGGCGGGGCGGGGCGGGGCGGGGCGGCCCCATCCGCGGGGCAGCCCCCGGCCAGGCCGCCCGGTGCCGCCGCCGAGCCCCGCCGCCTGCGGGGGGGTGCTGGGGGAAGGCGGGGAATGAGTGTTTCAAACCGAGGGAAGACCGCTGGCGGATTTCTAAAGTTGACGGTGATTAGAAAGAGGCGAGGGGACGGCTTTCCCTTGCCGGGACCCGAGCGAGGGGCGAGTGCCCCCGCGTTCCCGGGGGCCGGCACCCCACCTCTGTGCGAAGGGGCGCTTTACCCGCTCGCCTCCACGACCCCCGTGGGTAACGCTGGCGGGGAGGCCAGCCCAGCGCTTCTCCTGGCCGCTGAACTTCACAGCGCTTCTCGCGTTCGCTCACGGTCCCATCAGAGCAGGAGCGCGGTCCGTGGCGATGCGGGGGGCTCGAGGTGTCCCCCCGAGCCCACGGATGTGCCAGCCTGGCACGGCCACCGCCTCCAGCCCGCCGGAGCGGTGCCCGCTTGCGGAGCGGCCGAAGCCCTCGGGTGCCTCGCCGCGAACACCGCAAACTCCCCCGGGATAAAAGCAGCCTCCCGGTCTCTGCAGCCCCGGGCAGAAGTTGCCGACCGGCTTCAGGGCGAGCGGTGCCGCTGACCTTCCCCAGCGGCGCCGTACCTGCTCTTTGTCACCTCGCCGGCATCCCCGCAGCCTCGGCCCTCCCCCGGGCCGGGCAGCGGGGGGCGGGCGAGGCCGCGGCCGGGCCGCCGGGCACCGCTGGGCAGGGCCGAGCACCGCCGGGCACCGCCGCGCCGCTGCCGGGGGGCGCCGGGCGGCGGTGCCGAGGGCGGGCGGGCAGCCCGGCAGCCACGCACCGCCGCCGCCCGCCGGGGATGCTACTCCCTGACGTCAGATGTTTGCGCAGTCTTTTGTTCAGTTAAAAATAGTTTCACGCAGCAGCTTACCTGCCTTGGGTGGCGGGTCTTCGTGGACTGCGTCAGGGAAGCGTTTTCTGGCGAAATCAACCATTTCCTTCTCCCTCGGATCTGTGACCTCCGCACCTAAATTAATTACGCCAGCATGCAGGAAACTGGCTCGCCGTCCTCCAAAACCTGTATTTTGCTGCCTGAAACACAAGAAAAGGGAAAGTTTCTTTGTAATCTAGCTGCAACAGAGCTGTGCTATCAAAGCTAGATATTTCTTACTGCGACCCGCTGAAGTATGTGCACTGTCAAATCTGATCATTACTCTAGGAGTCTTTATTGTTTATTTTTTCCCTTTGCGTCTCGTTCATGGGCGTTACTGTGTTGTACTTGCAATTGCACATTAACCTGGTAAATTAATTGCTTTGTGGCAGATGACTTGCAGCAGACATTTCTTCTTCTTCTTCCGATTCTATGGAGTTATTAAAAAGTAATGGGTGCCAAGACAATCAAGGAATATTTCCTAATTAAAGAGGAAAAATGGAGCTGTCACCATTTTCCACTGTTTGTGGGCCGGTTCATGTGCTCGGATTGCGCTCACTTTGACACCATGCACACATGCGTACACAGTACAGGCGGCCGGTGCGTATGCACACGCGTACACACACACACCTACACCACAGTGAGTCCCCCCTTTCTCACAGAGACCACAGAATGACTTGAAATCGAAGACAAATGAATTGACAGGAAAATGTATCACTTTTTCCCACTTTGATTTCTTCCCGTATTATAAGGAAATCCTGGGTCTGTAGCCAGGTGGGCAATTAACCGTCCCGTGCCTGGTGTCCTGTAACCATCATCCCGCTGTATAGTTTATGGGGCTGAAGTTTTTCAACAACTCGGTAACCTTATTTTATCGTTGCGCGTGGTACATAATCTCCCACACGTGCAGATCTAGCGGACCTATATAGCGTGCGTATAATTTTATAGTTTATCTTAGCCGAACTGCTCCTGGGTGACAAATCTCCCCGTTGCAGAGAGCACCGTCCTCATTTCAATGCTATTTCGTTCTCGGAGCGCGCGTGGTAATTCTTTACAACGAAATTGCTTCCCCTCTGGTTCCTATATTTTAATTTAGTAAAGGACTGATTAGCTGTGGCTTTAAAAGGGCCAGGGCTGCGCTGGCTCGCAGCGTCACCTCTCACCTCTCCGCAGCCCCGGGCCGGGGTCACTGCGGGGCCGCGGCGGGGGAGCGGGCAGCGCGGCTCCGTCTCCGCTCCCGCTCCCGCCTACCTGCGCGCCCCGCGCAGCGCCCGGCGCAGCGCCCCACGCCGCAGCCGAGCCTGCCTCCGGGGGCAGGTCCCCTGTCCCCCCCGCCGCAGCGGGAAGAGCCGCCCGTCAGCCTCCGCCTCTGGAGCACCGCTGCGGGGAGGAACCACCGCGGGAACAACAGGAAGATGCCGCGCTGCTAGGCGAAAAGAATTGTTTGGTTTATTTTAACTTGCACCACCCCGGTTTAATGGCACCCTGGCTTTCGGCTTCGAGGGAGGGGAGGGCAGGGGCAGGGCCGGCCGGGGTGCATCATGCTGTTTAAAGGCTTCGTGTAAACTTCTCCATTTTGAAACAATAACTTCAAAAACCTGCATTTGATTGTATTCAGACGTGTGCTCAGCTCGCATCGATTTGTGGATGCATTGAAGGTGTAAAGATCCGTTGATAGCGTTTCAGGTCGAGTCTCCCTAAATCAGCAGATTGTCCCTTCTCTGCCAAATCCTGGAAGTAGTTTAACGGGGGGGGGTGGGGGGGTGGGGGGAAGGGGGGGGGAGGGGGGAGGAGAAGAAGAAGAAAAAAAAGTATTTTATTTTTCATCTGTAAAAATCCATTTCAAAGAGGGATGATAGTCTAACAGGAGAGACCACAGTAAAAAACACAGGTCGCTTCTGAAAAGGTTTCACTCGAAGCAAATGTTTCGAGCATGTCGGATCCTCATAAAATTATACTAGAGTGTTTATTCTGACGATAATTGAAAAACACGCAATGTATACAAAAATACGAGCAAGAAAGGGTCAAAATTAATTTCTTTTCAAATACGAACCGTGGAAGGTGCAAATACGTCTTTAATAGTTTTGATCTTTATCAAATAATCGATGTAGATCAAGGCAAATACCGAATATTCAGGAAAATGCAATTAATTTTAAGAAGTTACCTTTCCTTGAGTGTACCGGTGCATTTATAGAACTGGTGCGGAGCCATCGCTTTGTTTATTTTTCTAATGTCTACCCAAATTCCAGCGATCCGCAGAGCAGTAACAGCTTTTTCCATGTGTTTATCATCGAGGTTGCAACAGGATTCGCCTCAATTGTTCTGCCTTTCTTGTGTTTTCCTTTCTTCCCTTTTCTGCATTTCCCAGATACATTCGCTTTGGTTGCAAAAATAAACAGCGGAGTTTTTAACAGCAATTTGAGATGATAATGGTTACTGATCCCGTTCTTTCCATCATAATCTTCAAGTAGTTTAAGATTAATGATAGGAGGTGTTTTAGCAAGGAGTGTGGGTTCTCTTCTCCAAAGACCATCGCTATGATAATTTACTTAAGATGTTGACAAGACTGTCAGTAAGGCTAATTTTTTATTAAGCTGCGCTGTAGCAACTGTAGCAAGCAGTTGTTGTTGTTATTTAAGCACACTGTATTTTTGAACGCCTTCCTATAAATATTGTTATTTGGTCTCTGCCTGATAGATTTGCTGTTGAGATGATTCCCCTTGCCTTTGTTTCAAGAAAGGTGTCTTCTGGTATTCTGATAAGTATTCCCTTCCACCCTCCCCCATTCCCTTGCACGCACATTTTTTAAAAGAAAATAAATTTGAGCAACTACTCTCCTGGTCCAGCAAGCCAGATCTGCAAGCATTGTTTTGGCTGGGCTCTACCTAGGCACAGCCCTGGACCAACGGGACTAGACGCGGGCTTGAGTGTTGATTTCGTGGGATTTTGAAATTTTTTTTCAACGGGCAAAATAACCCTTTAAACAATAAACGCGTAACTCTAGCACCCCGGTGTACGAAGAGGCTGGGGTGCCTCTTTTTTTTTTTTTTTTTTTCTTTCCCAAAACGCGGGCGGTGTCTGGCGGCACCGGCGGGTCCCCAGCGGAGCCCTGCCCGCCCCCGGCACCCCGCGCTGCCCCGGCCGCGGCGGCTGCTCCCGGCGGGCCGCCACCGCGGGCGCGCAGCGCGGCGCGGCCCCCACAGCCGGGGCCAGACCCGCCCCGCTCCCTGCCCGGCCGCTTCGCCTCTGCGGCCCGGGGCTGGCGGCGAGAAGAGCCGCTCGGCGGGGCGCGGGCGCGGGGCGGGGACGGCCGCCCGACACGCGTGTATGCGCGCAGGGCGGCGGAGAAAGGCGCGGAACAGCCCGCGCTCTCGGAGGGGAGAGGGCTGGGGGGAATGGCGGCGGATGGGTTGATTTCACCCTTCCGTCGTGTTTTCGGCAAACGTGGAACCGTGGGCTTACCGAGCGAGGACGGGGGTCACGTGACCCCCGCCCGGCAGGGGTTCGGTGCCCTTTCCGCTCCCGCGGTCGCTTTGCCCCGCGCCCGCGGCCGGGCGCGCAGAGGGGGGGCCCTGCGGGGCGCCGGGCAGCCGGGGCGCAGGGAGGCGACTTTGGGGGCGACCCCTGAGCGCCGCCCGCCCTGCCGCTGGGCCCGGGGGAGCGCTGCCCCCGCGGGGCGGGCGTGGGGCCGGCGGGGCTGCCCGTCCCCCCGCTTCGCGCTGTCCGGAGAGACGCAGAGTAAACGGCGGGGGCTAGAAACGCGCGTGGTCCGCCTCCTCCTCCTCCTCCTCAGCCTCCCCTCTCCCCGCTGGCAGCAGCGCCGGGCTCTCACCGGCAGGAAAAGGGCAGTTTCGTAAACAGTTTATATTACCGTCCCCCCGGGCCAAAAGGGGGGCGCGGGGGCAAGGTCACGCTTCCTTGCGACGTGCGCTCGGGGCGCGGGCGCGGGCCTCTGCCTGCGCGCGGCCCTGCGCGCCGCGCAACGCCCGCGGCCGGGTGTCAGGGCCGCGCGCGGGGCCGCGCGGGCGGAGGGCCGCTGCGCGGCGGCGCGGGACGCGGCCAGCAGGGGGCGCTCCGACGTTGCGCCTGGGAGCCCCGCGCCGCGCCGCGCCGCGCGCCCGCCCACGGACCCCGCGTACCCACGCACCCCGCGCGCACCGGCCCGCGCGTGCCCACACGCGCGCGCTCGCGGGGCATCGCGCCCCACGGGCCAGGCGCGCGCGCGCCACCGGCCGCGGGACGCGCCGCGCCGCGCGGGTGTCCCCGTGCCTCTCCCCGTGCGTGTGCGTGTGCGCGCGTGTGTACCGGCCATTATGCAACTTATTAAAGACAACGGCGAATTGTCAACATTTTTTTCGCCTGTTAGTTCCGCTGATCCGGGCAGGATTTATTTTCAGTTCTCGGGTCCCGGAGCTATAACGCGTGATTTCTTTGCCTTAAATAAAATTGGTCAAATGTTGACAACCTTTAAGCCGATCTAACACTCAAGATTACTGATGGGAAACTAATGAGAAAATATCAGATCGTCCGGCCTGGGGGCTCCTAATTAAATCTTAGCTGATTGAAAAATAAAAGCGGGTTCGGGGGCGTGGGGGAGGAGGGAAGAAGCTCCGGGCTGAACTTTAGCTCTCATCTAACGTGATATTTCCCCAACCCACCCCTCCCTCCGCTCTTCCCCCCTCCCTCTTTAAAAAGCCTAATGTTATTTCGCTGGTTATTTCGAGAGATCCGAACGCGACTATCATTCCTTGCCCGGTAAATATTAAGGCCTTTAAGCAACGTGATTTAACTAATTAGAAAATTTACATCATTAAGTCTCAGGGAGAGAAAAAAGGAGAAACAAATCTGTCAGTCATTTTAAAAGAGACAGGCCCTATTGAAGTGTGAAGAAATCGGCTCTAATTCAAAAAGGCAATCGGGCAGAAAAAGCCCTCAACATTACCCTGCTAGTTATTAATCAGAAGGGGTTTCCCCCCCTCTCCTTCCCTGTAATGGCAAGAGCTGAAGCACATCGTTAGTTTCTCCCAAAGCTACCGCACGGTTTCCATTCAGGTTTTTTGCCACTCGTCCATGTCCCATATTAATAGCGAGTATTTGTCCATTCAAGGCTCATATATTTGAAAACGTTTCCGAATTGGGGAGCCGCAGCCGCAGGAAAAAAAAAAAAAAAAAAAAAAAAGAGGCTCCCGGACTCCTCACCTCCGCCTCAGCCAGACACAAGGGCTGCGCTGCCCCGTCCCCCGCCTCCGTTAAAGTGAGGTCCTAAAGTAAACCTGCTCGGTGAGAACTGGATTATGGCTTTGTTTTCCTGCCTTGCCCTGCATTTCTAAACACAGACACAAACCGGAGAGTGGAAAGCCCCCCCCCCCCCTTCTTTTTTTCTTTTCTTTTCTTTTCTTTTCTCCCCCCCCCCCCCCCAAAGACTAGCTGTGTCTAGTGCTACGCACCAGACTCCATCAGAACAACCTAAAACTGGAGTGAAAACTGGAGAGCGGGGTTTAGTAACGCCGAGTGGCTCCCGGAGCGGTGCGGGCCGCGGTCCCGGGAGCGCGGGTGGGTGGCGGCCGGGGAGCTCACAGCGCCGAGAAACGAAGTAGCTGGGTCCAAGCCACGGAGCCAGAGCGGCACATCTCTCCCTCGCTCCCTCTGTCCCTCTTTCACACGCGCTCTCCAATCCTCCCCTTCCAACTGCTCACAGTGGACTATAGCATAAATAATAAATACATCCTACTCTGCGTTTTCTCTCTCCTAATCTCGAAGAATCTGACAGCCGCCTTAATCAAAGGAGTTCGCACTGGTTCTTCATGGAGCTAATTTACGGCATTTTAAACACGCTTCGGACAAAACCAGGCGACAGGGGCCTATTTCTGATCTCACGGCCCGGGGACGAACTCCCCGAACTGCGGCTCGAGGAATTAACCCCGTGTAAATGGGTTCAGGATCAGCCTCCTGGTGGGGGTTTTACCTGGCAGTAGCCAGCGAAGGCAAAATATTCTGGGGGAAAAGAAAGAAAGAAAGAAAAAAAAAAAAAAAAAAAAAGAAGCGCCTCTGCCAGCCCTATTGCTGCTTCCGTCTACGCCCCGTGTTAACTTGCACGCGTCCCTGGGAGCAGATGCTTACAGAAATGCGAGGGCTTCACCGGGACCGGCCACAGACCCCGGGTAGCGCTACGCCTGCCCACAGCAGGGGCTGCGGAGCCGCCGGGCGCGGCGGTGGGGCGGCGGGGCGGGCCGCTCGCCGTGCCCCGGCCGGGGCCGGTCCGGAACACGGGCGCCCTCACGGAAACATTTTTCCGTTTCCCCGTAAACCCGGGCGAATGGCCGCCCTTGCGCCCCGCGGAAACATGGGCCGGCAGGCTCGAGCGCCAGAGAGAGAGGAGCCGGTCGCCGGTAGGGACCGGAGAGGGGAGGGCAGAGGAAGAGCCCGGACTCCCCCGCCTTCTTCGCATCAGTTTGTCCTGCAGTTATTCAAAATGATTGAGTTTTCCGAAGAAGGCCCTTCAGAGAGGGAACAAAACCAGCGACAACCTCTTCCCCCAAAATCAACATGAATATCAACCTGTCCTCTGGCAGGGCTTCGGAGCTTAGAGGCATTACAATAAAATTTACGGCGTCCTTAACAACTCCCAAGTAAAAGCATTAAAATTCCCTTTAATTGAGAAAACATTGATTTTTTTAACTCTGGAAAGAACGAACCCGTAATTTAATTGAAAACTTTCACCGACCGAGCAGCATCTCAGGGAGGCCACATTCCGTCTTTAATAGAGCCACTTTATGAAGTGATAAAAACAAAGAAAACCTGACAAACAGAGACACAGTTGCAATAGCAAAAGAAAAGTTATTTGCCTTCCCTTTCCCTCTCCTCAGCTCTAAACTCTCCTACTCTTCGCTCCCCCTTCGCCCCCCACCCCCCGGTAACAAAACACGAATGTAAAAGCAAAGGGGCTTAGATCCAGGGGAGAAGCAGTAGTTCATATTTTAAATAACGATTTGCCTTTACCAGGCAAGGACTGATGCCAAGAGGTTTAAGGGAACGTTTTCACAAAATGGTAGCCTCTTTTGAAAAGGAAACTATTCGGATAAGATTTCCTTACTTTCCCTTGTTCGTTAAAAAAAATCATTGCTAAAGGGAAAGGAAAGGGAAATCCCACCCTCGCTTTCTATCTTATTTCTGTATCGGTTTTTGGTATTATAGGAGAGTAAAGAAGTTTTTGTTTGGTGGTTTTTCATTGATCAGTCACTCTGAGCTAATGTAATTATCCTCATCAATAGAAGGCTGCAGAGAGAATCATTATGTGGGTGACATTGATAAATGATCACCCAAGAGCTGCCTTTTCTCTTGGGCACCCCCACATATGACCCTCCCACATACACAAGGTAGCCATAGAAACACCTTGAGATCCTCAAACACTGCTGCAAATGGGAGAGAGAATACAGAGAAACAGAGAGAAATCCAACTTCACACACTTTCTGTCCCCGCTGAAACCTCCTTCCCATAGCACGGAGCCACCGAGCCGCGCTCCGCGCTGCCGCCTTGCCCCGCGGGCGCGCAGTCCCGGCCCCGCTCCCCCGCCCGGCCCCGCATTAAGTGTGTGTGTGTAGGGGGGGGGGGGGGGGGGGGGAAGGTTATGGGGCTGTTTCTATTTTCTCCCTCTCTCTCTTCCTTTTTCTTTCTCTGGAAGAGTTAAAGCAATGAGGTTGGACGCACCATATGGATGCACTGCTCTCTTTCTTTACGCGCATTGTGGAACCTCCTAGCTTGAAAATCGCTCTTGGAGATGCGCGCCTACAATACCCAACCCCTGTCCAGTAACGCGCCTCTTAGAGAATGGTTAAACCCGAATTTCTAGTAGCGGTCTTCTAGTCACAGGACTATACAACAAGATTCCGTATTTCTTACTAAGGCAAAGATTAATGTTAGGGTTGGGGTTGTTTGGTTGGGTTTTTTGGTTGTTTTTTTTTTTTTTTTTTTTTTTTTTTTTTCCTGGCCGCAGACCCCCTTTTTATGTAAGGAGATTCTAAAATATTGAGAGCAGTAATTGATTCATAATGATCCATAAATCGATGCGAGGAAGGGGGCGAGGGTGTTTATTTGTTTTATTCCTAAAGCTGCAAGTAAAGTAGCTTTGACACCGTGTGGGGATGAAGGGGAGGAGTTGTTTAGCTGCGCGGGGTCATCCATCATCACTGTCGCAGAGACTCTGCCCAGAGGAGCAACCTCCCTTCTGCCTGTCTCTTTCTCGCCACCAAAAACTATTAATATTAAAATCTGCCTGCAAAACCTCTCCCCCCGCGCCGCTGCCCTCGCCCCGTCCCCCGCGGCTCAGAGGTGCCGCTGGGCTGCCCCGGCCGGGGCCCGGCGCGCTCCTCCCCAGCGCCTTCGCCTTTCCCTTCCCCGCAGTGCTGTCGGAAGAGCCAGAACTCCGGCCCCGCCGCCCCTCGCCTGGCCCGGGGGACGTGGCAGCGGCACCGGCAGGGCGGAGGCGCCCTCCCGCCCGGCGGAGCCCTCTCCTGCCCCTCCACGCCGCGCGTGGGGAGAGCATCTGGGCGTTCTGCGGGCTCCGCGGGGGCTCCCCCCGGTACCGGCGCCCGGTACACGGCGGGGCGGAGTGGGGCTCCCGGCCTCGGGCCGGCCCCCGCAAAGGCGCCGCCGGGAGACCCTCGCTCCCCGCGGGAAGCCACGGGCGCTGCCGCAGCCTCGGGCGGACCCCGCCTGCGGCACCGGCCGGCAGCGCGGGTCCCGCCGAGCCGCCGCCGCCGCCGCCCCCCGGCCCCTGCCCGGCCCCGGCCCCGGCCCCGCCCCGGCCCCCCGGCCCCGCAAACCTGTTCTGGGGCAATTTTCTCTCCCTCGCTCTCTCCGCGGCTATGAGCGAAAGCGGGGGGGCGCCTGGCTCCCCCCGGCATCTCCTCTTCGGCCCCGCGGTGCCCGCTCGCCGCGGCGGGCAGGGCTCGGGCGGCCGCGCCGGCGGAGGTGCGCTCCCCTCCTCTCTTCGCCTTAAAGGCAGCAAAATCTGGAAGAAAAATCCCTCGTTTGTCGTGACTGCAACTCCCAGCCCAGACCCGCTCGGATAAATGGAAATTTGGGATTATAAACATGTGTGTGTGTAAACAAAAGGTGTTTCTTCTGTTACCCTTCGTTTCCCACAGCATAAGCAATTTTTATTCAGACTAGAGTATTTTCTTTAACACTATACCGCTGTCAAAACATTATTCCCGTTTTGGTTGCTTTTGACAGCTGAGCAGTTCTTAAAAATACCAAAATCGGAACCTTCCATGCTAAACAGTAAATCTCAGATGGAGAAATCTCTGCACGTTATTGTACCTTGGATTTCAGCAACACATCTCATGGAAAGCACAGCCCAAAAGGGGGGGAAAAAAGAAAGAAAATAAAGGACAACACAGCAATGCAAATACTTAGTTCATTATAAAAAATCAATCATCTATGATGGATAAATTCTTTACTGTCCCTCTACCTTTGTGAGGACGTTTTCTGACATTTCACCTTCAATTGTAAAGAAAAAGTCTACAAGGAAATAAAGTACTGATTAAAAACAAACAAAAAAAATTCTTAAAAAGCCTCCCTTTTAAAGTGCTAACACAAACAATCTTGCCTTCATATTTTCCGCATCCACAGTAATCAGAGAATTTGGAAATGGGGACCCGGGGTGTGCTCTTCTCAGGCGACTGAAAGGTCGATGTGATTTTAAGCAGGACAGAGAGCATCAAAGCCAAGCGGGGAATTATCATCCTTTAAATTTCATACGAATGCCTTAAAAAGACGCCCACAGAGCAGGACCCGATTGCTAAATAAATCCTCACACCCATTCTACGGGCATTCTCCCTTCTGTCGCCGGCAGTGTGGGTCCATTTAGTCAACTCAGAAATTAAACATTAACTACGAGGCTGAGCCTCTTTACACATTCCAAAGGTAAAAGTTGTCAGTCAAAGTTTTTAATAACACCTCGGCCAGTTGGAATGACGAGGAGGAGGAAGGAGGAGAAGGGTTACAAATTTACAGATGTTGAAGTCGGTAAGGTTTGTTTCCTAGAAAGTTAAAGTAATTACAAGCCCTTTCCCACTCCCCTCCTCCCAGAAATAAAGCCCGAGCTTTCCCCTGCTCTTTGGGCCCCATCCTGCTCTCACTGATTTAACAGTGCCACCGAGGGCAGTGAAAGGCGGCTGTTCTAACAATGCTGAAGTCTTCCTAGACCAAAATCACCTTTAGTTGCTTCAAAACACCACAAGCTTTTGTTTAAGGAAAACCAAAGCCTCACCCATGATTCTGCCCCAGCTATTTATACACAAAATGTCAAATGAACATTTTGTCTCTATAGCTGATGGTTGGTGTGGGTTTTTTTTGTTGTTTTTGTTTTTGTTTTGTTTTGTTTTGTTTTGTTTTGTTTTTTTTCCTGAAAACAACTGAAGAAAAGCAGTAAAACCATCTCAAAGACTAGATGACGCAATCCTCACACAGGTAAAACTCATTAAACTCAAAGCTGCTTTTCTCTTCCTAAAACTTCCAAACCTACTCCTGCATTACAGCTGTTCTTCACCGCTGAGCTAAAGAGCTGGAGTTAAGGTCTGTGGTGGTTATGGATGCACATACACATACACTTAACACACACAGGCTTATTGGTCTCCTGTCTGGGCCTTCACAGCTCAAACTCAGCTTCTGTCTCACTAGCAGGTAGTACAGATATTAGACACAGCTCTCTGAAATGCAAGCTGGTGAGAGAATATTTCAAATTTTGTTTAAGCTGGAATAAATATTATATCGATAATCAGCAGAAATATATAACCTCAGATGTTCTTTCATTTAATTGTTCTGTTAATGATGATGACAAGCTTGTTTCTGATTTTTCCAACCTGTCTTCTCAATGCTGATAAGAAATGTATCTGAGACTCCTCTCCCGATAACTTCAGTCTCTCCTAAGCATGATTAAAAACACAAAAGCCTAACAAAAAATCAAAAATGAAATATTTATTACCGCATTTTGTGACTTAACACCTTTTTTTTTCTTTTTAAAACATAACGTCACAGTCCTCATACAAGTATTTTAATGTAAATTTTGACAAAGCTTAAAGGTAACAGCATTTTCTTCTAGTGAGGAACACGTGCTGAGAAAGGAAGAATTCATGGACATACAATACCAATTCCACAGCAGATCTGATACTAGCAAAAACATTCTTTTTTTTTTTTTCAATTGAGGTAAACACATAGAATATCTAACATGAAACAATTAATAGACCGAACTCTGTACGAAGTTTGTTACAGTATTCTCTTGCTTTTTTTTCCCAAGCTTTGAGTTCATGATAAAGTCCTAGGTTTGGTGCAAAGACCGTTAGTAACTTCTTTCATTGAGGAAAGCTGCCCAACTTTTAGATTTGTTTTGTCCAAAGCCAAGGCTCAGAACTACTGGAAGAAGCTCCTGCTCTGTCTGTTCTGTCTTTTAAATCTTCACCTGCAAGCTCTTTGAAGAAGAGTCCAAAAAAAAAAAAAAAAATAGATTGGGGAGGAATGGGGAGAGACTTAATGAAGCACAAACTATAAAGATCTGTTTGAAACTAAAGGACACATTTTATGAAGGAACAAAACGAGGGAATGGCAAGGCCTTCTTGGAACAGTCTTCTGAGTGATGTGAGACCCAGCAAGACTTTTCGTCTTCATCTCCAGGGTAGTTCTTTTCTCACTGGCCAAAACAGGTCTTTCATGGATAGTGACTTCACTGCTGAACCAAAACAGTCATTCTTTTGGGAACAACACACATAGTGTGGAAAACAAGGATTTTTTTTCTTCTAAAACTATTTGAGGCAACGTAACGGAGTGATCAACAGAAATGTACAAGTTAACTTAGTTCCTATGTTTATACTACAGTAGTTATAACTCTTGGAGTCTTTTTTTTTTTCCAGAGGATCTGTACATGGACATATTCATTTCAGTGAGCCCATGATTTCACATTTGTGTTCTTGTTTCGTTGGTCCTCTGTTGTTGATGAAAAATGACAAAAAGTAAAAAATAATCACAGCTGTCTGGAATTTCGTATTAAGTGTCAACATCTGGTCAAAGTTCAAAAGTCTTAAAATAGTTTTTGTTTTGTTTTGTTTTTGTTTTTCCCTTGAGTTCCCTTATACTATTGGGCATGAATGTCCATAACCTGTCCACCAACACTGGGGTCTACAGAATTTAACATTGTGGGGCTCTGTGCTGACATGGTCATTCCAGGGTGGGTAGGGGGTCCTCCGTGCATCATCATGGCTGGGTGATGGGGGTGACTTGGCAAATATGAATGGATTGGGGGTCCATGTCTTAATTGAGTAGGGTGTGGGGTCATCTGGGGAGGAGTGTAACTTGGCTGTGCCATACTCATACCCATAGGACCACCCTGAGATACGTAGTCCCCTGGCATGCCTTGCAAACCTAGACAAAAAAGGGGGAAAAAAAAAAGCAGGTCAGATTCCTCAACGTTTTTACAATTTACCCATCTAAAACGAACAGGAAAAACAACAGACACTGCAAATCTTCCATCTAAAATTAGCTGCAGATTCTTGCCAATGTTTGCAGACATTCAAATTCTAGTTTGCATTTAATTTGATCATTCAGCAGGATAATGCACATAACAGAACTAAATATTGAGCACAACTGAGTATCACAAAATGTAAGTGTACTTTAAAAAAACCTAGTGGGTGAATTCCTATGATAAATTTTACAAAGACG
>NC_134042.1:19076805-19129305 GCF_965140245.1 Athene noctua | reverse complement strand
TATAAGAGTATGATTTCACTTTAAAGGATTTTCCTCTAAGTGATCAGAAATCGTAACCAGTAACATGCTTATCTTACTAGCCAGCTTAAAGCTGGATTTGCCAGCAGGCTTTGAACAAGAAAACGTGACTGAAAACTTGTGTTAAAAGACAATTGTTGCTTTAACTTCTTCGAGTGGCTCAGAACCTGGTTAAAGTTCACAGGCTGGGAGACTTTTTTTTCCCTTTCCATCCTAGGGATCCAGCTACCCTTGCAGCTGGCCATAAATGAGGACCAGGCTTTGCCACTCTGTGCTTTCACAAGGTATCGTTAGGTCAGCAAAGCCATCAATTAGGCTGTCTGAAGTTTTATCACCAGCGCAGCGGCAATAAGTGCCGGCCCAGAAAGACTTCTGCTCTTCTGCAACTCCTGCGGTTGGCGCCTGTAAAGGCGGGGGTCGTTTGGAGGTCAGTGCCAGCTGGGGCCGACCTCTGCGGCCGAGCGGGGACACCCCGCGCAAGGCGACCGCCCGCCCTAAACTCAGGCACTTTTCAACTCCTTAGAAACCCCCAGCCGCAGGTACATGTGGTTAATATTAGGCCCAAAATAACCTTTTTTTTTTTTTTTTTTTTTTTTATCTCAAACCGGGGCGGTTGTCGAGGCTTTTGAGCACTGGTAAAGGCAGTTAGTTGGCTGCAGAGCCTGGATTTAATTTTGCTGGTAATCCAAAAATAAGTGCTTGCATATTTCTTATTAGCTTAATGCGCAGCGATCCACATCAGCACAGGCTAAGCCAAATTAATTTCCCTAAAATAATTTAAAAATTTGCCTATTCACAGCGTTTCTTTCAAAATGGGCAATTTTCTATCACTCAGGAGCCACGCTTGTTTTTGTCCCCCCTCTTTGTGTTTGAGAACACTTTGGAGCCTTTGCGCAGGTTTTGTGTGCTATTTCACAGCTCAGGCTTTCGGCTGGTGACCCTTAAGGAGTGTTAATGAAGTCGAATACTAGTGTTTAATCCTCTTCAGAAATACTAACATGCCCATCACCCAAAACAGCTTCCAATAATTGCCATTGGGCCCGATCCAACGCCTAGCAAAGTCTTTCAGTCAGTTAACTGAAAACTAAGTTCATCTGCTCATTTAGTAAATTGCTAGCCTTTATGTAGCATCAACTCTGCAAGGCCTTTTGTCGTGCTTCCCTCCCTCCTCCCTCCCTCCCTCCCTCCCTCCAGCCCCCTGGTTAAATTCCTCCGCAGATAAAAAAAGACACCGGCACACCTTTGAGTGCATCTTCCATAATCACAGTTCTGGAAATTTCATTAGACAGATGCATAAATGCTACAAGTAACACTAAAGGGCTCTTTTGCATCTCTCTGTTTACATCCAAAAGACATTCTTTATTCTTTAGGAAAAGTATAATTCAGTTGTCAGAAATGTCATCCTGCCTCAGAATTAGTCATGACTTCAGGTATTAAAATAAAAACTCAGACACAGTCGATGTACTTGTTTATTCCTTTCTAACTGCGGCATAGTGAAGGTATCTCCTACCCCAGCACTGTGCTTTTGAGGCGGGTTTCTGTCCTCAGAGACAAAGGTCCTTGATATAGGTCTTAATTCGCTGAGCTACTTTCCAGTAACGTTACCGTGCTGACCAAATGGAGCCTGACCTGAACCTCCTCCATCCTGCGTGCCTTTTATCAGCTAAAGTTAAGGCCAATAGAGATTAACAGGAAAGCCTGATAAGACTGTTTTCTCTTCTTCTATGAGCTTCTAATGGTGTATACAGATGGCAAGGTTTTAAAGAATGGAATGAACGCTTATTTAGGCCTGTAAAAAATCACAGACAACAGAAACACCCCCACACACGAACACACTTTCCGTCTTACTAACCCCTTTTCTTCAATCAGGCCACTCTTCAGGGAAACCAAATTGCTTTTTCGTTTTTTATTTAAACCCCAACCACTTTTATTATTTACATCTGGTGGTCCCCTTATTTATGTCCCTCTCCACTTCCCTGCACACACACCCCAGCTCACAGGGCTGTGAAGCATTATGGGCCTTGGCTCTCAGCGGGAGAACTCGACACTGTCTTCAAACAAATAATTAAGGGGAAGGTTAAAGGTTCACTCAGAGGTCATATCTTTGGATACTCCTCAGAAAGTTTACATTAGTAAGAAATGGGTGCCCTCTGAAGTGTTCTTTCAATGGGCTCGCACAACAAGGCAGAGCATTAAGAAAATTTTAAGTCCTGAAGGGTTTCAGGTGACAACTGCTTTACCTCCGTGAGCATGCAGATTGGGATACTCCACTCCAGCCTCACATATTCGACAGCCACCACAGAGTAAGCCTTTTGGGACGGGTGTTGAAAACCCAGTCTTGCCCAGCCATTCACTCTCAGAAGAGCTTGGCCTTATTTTATTCCGCTGATGTGAATAAAGCCAGCCTTTCACTGTGAACTCCACACAGAGGCAATTCACTAGTTGTTTTGGAAATGGGAGTTAAAGCCCTAATAGTGAGTCCCCACATCTTTGTTTCTCTACAGAAAAAAACAGCAATAAAAGTGATCACATTTGTCCAGTAAAACTTGCAAAAAATAGCACTGGGGCTTGATTTCTGATTTCATTATTTCTCCATATTTTTTTTTTTGCACATGTGCATAACTGCAGGTGCAAATGATGTCCTCTAGACCAGCAATACTTTGTCTGAAGAGAAGATACACTGTCATGTACTTAGAAAGTTATAGGAGCACAGAGGCTTCAGGCATCCAGATCAGTTTGAAATTCCATTTCTACAGCTCTTGTGAAAAAGCCTGTCCATAAATGGCATCAGTTATACTCACCGATGGGTATGACTGAAAAATTACATAGGAAATTATCTATATTTGCAAAATTGCAGGTGCAAAACAGGCATACATTTCAGGTGAAGCTAAAAATCAGATCCTAGTTTCGCTCTCAGTAGCTACATCACGTAATGCATCAGCACAACTGGTAGACAAGGGCACAGAATGCAGTGTTTGTAGATTATTATTTATTCTTTATACTGCCCCATAAATATGCACAGTGCATAATAGAGACGTAGAAACCATAGTCCCTGCCCTAGCCTTTACATTTTTTGAGAGTTATCTTTTTAATCCCTTAGGGAGCCAGTTCCAACGCCAAAATAAAGCAAAATACAGCCCTTTGCACTTCAGTTCGTGTGTTGCAGAAACACCGTGATGTTATTTTGGCACAAATGTCTTCAAAAGGCATTAAGAGACAGGTGAAAAAAGAGAACACCAATGCCAGTATTTCTAGCATTATTTGGAACCCTGTAAAAGAATTCACAGCTCTGCTCCTGGAACTAATTGCCTGCCTTGTTCATACCCTTCACCCAGAGGCCACAGACTGAATGGCCTAAAAAGATGAGTAAAATCTATCCCCAAGACATGGATTTCTTTGTTACTCTTCTATTAATAGTAATTCTTATTATTTGGATGACAGCAGCAGTTAGAGGACCCAATGAAGCTCAGTCTTACTCCACGCCATGCTGCACAAGCACACTGTCCAAGAGAACTCAGGTTCTGAACAGATTTCCAGGCAAAGCCTGGGGGAGAGGAGAGACGCCTTCCCCCTGCTTGCAAAGGGAATGGAGACAGAAGGAGATTAAGTGACAAGGCCAAAGTCATACAAGAGATCTTTGGCAGAGCCACACACCCAACATAGATTTCCTCAGTCCTCTTTCAGCGCTCCTACAATCTGCTATCCATATGCTATCTTTCCTTTGTTCCCCAGCTTAGCAGTCAGGCACACTGGCAGGGGACTGCAAAGAGAGCTCACATTGCCACTGTTTGTGCCTTACCTGCTGTGTAGATAAAGAGGGGTCATCAGCCTCCAGGGCTGTGAGGCGATACCTTCACAAACTCTACATTCATATGGTGCTCGGTCCTCATTCCAGAATGATAAATGAGGTGTGTAATGTTGAGAAATACATGTCATTGACACAGTGTATTTAATGAAAATCTCACTTCTAGCATTTTGCAAATGACAGATTACTGACCTCGTTTATTCAAACAATAGCCATTTGAATCAAAGGAAGGTTTTTTGCATCTTGTGTTTTTCTTTAATTGATACCTAAAGCAGCCACATGTATTTCCTATAGCCAGAGTCTGTCTTTCTCACACAAGGAGTTCCAGTAACTTTTGCAGGACAATTTATGAAAGCACAATGAACAACATTTGGCTCAAAATGCACAACAATATGGACTTTGAAAAGAAGTAATTTCATTTTTATCTGCCTCCAGCAAAAAACAGTAGAACAGTAAAGGTATACTAGCGAATATGCAGTGTAGTCTGGTGATTTGGTAGCCCTAGTCCTAATTGGTTCCTACCATTGCTAATTAGCATGACAATATAATCTAAATATATGCATTTAATTGCATCTCTTCAAATACAGCCTTGGTTTTCTTTGTCCATAATAAACATGTATTCTGTATTTTATAAGAAGTCCTGTAATTAATCTCCTTTATATATTTATCATATTTTATCTTGTCATATCAAATGATGTTAAACTCATATTTATATAATACATTTTATTTTTATAATAAATAATGTTTAGACAAAATCACAGAGAGATATTTCTGCAAAGTGCAGAAGAATAATTAGCAAATAGAGATCTCTTAGTCTGATTGTTCGGATCTGGCACATTCAAAAAGAATTTTGTTGTTGTTTCCACCGTCTTTTTTATACATACTGTACATGCATGTCAAAACACTGTGACCACTCCATAACTGAATATGAGTAAGATTAGTTCTTGAAATGAACTGTTAGTGGCGGTACTGATTTGTAATCTGCATCAGAAACATCTCCAGCTTTAGTTTATGGCTACCATGGAAAACTCACTTTAAGTACATAGGGTCACAACAGGTCTTGTTTCAGGAGGGTGAAGTGCGTGAAAGCTTAGGAAGCTACAATTCACCCCCATCTTGGGGTCTAATGCGAACTCAGGCAGAGAGTGGCATTTAACTCCAGCCACTCGTCTGTACGTCCAGTATCTTCTGTGAGATGAACTGGTGCAAAACTGAACCAGTCCCCTGCAGCAGAGTCGATTGCTCCTTCTGAGAAACTGAGGAACACCGTGGAGCCACCACATACAACTCAACTTTTTTTTCAGTATCAGCCTTCAATCTGGATTTCCACTTAAAATATCCATCCCAGAAAATGAGGTGTTAACATATTGCATTCTTTTAACAAGTCAGCCACTGCATAAATGGGTTCTCAATTCTTTATGTGAAAAACAGAAAAATAAACAAATTTGTGAGATGAATTGACAATCAGTTCTCTAAAACGACTAATGACAAAGTTTTGACTCAATTCAGATTTTATCCCAAGAAGACACTTCTGCTCTTTCGCTTGAAAAGAACAGAGATACTGAACGAACAGTCACAGGCTTAGTCATAGAAATAATAAAAATAACAACAATATCAACAATGGTGTAGGGTTACAATTGTTTCTTTTCTGGTATCTGAATATAAAGCCTAATTTTCAAAACTTTAGGTACCTGGAGGAACACTCTAGCAAGATTTTTCAAAAACCTGCATAATCTAGATGAGAAGCTTGGCTGTTATTAAACCTAAGTAAATGGGAGCTGAGCTTGATAAATAAATGAGGTTTAAGCACCTGTTTGAATGTTTTACTGAGTAAGAGCCTAAGAATGCATTCTAAAAAAATAATCCAAATGTTTTCACCTTGCATGGGAAAATAAATTTTTGCCTAAATGGTATTTCAGTATTTGGATTATGAACATGTCAGTGTTTAGCTCAAGAGTATATACTACAAGGATCCCTTGTTGCCCAAGAATGCCCTAATTTGGATGGGAAAATAACCAATAAAATATTATATCTAAGTCACAGAAAATGTTTTTGTAAGTAACATAGAAAATTACTTCTTTCCCAGGCTGAAAGAATCATTTCAAAAGTCTTGAACAGATCAGAGCAGTCTGAAAGAATGCATTAGAAAAGACTAATTTGCAGAAACACTTTTATCAATGTACAACTCCCCTTGCTTTTACAGCAGTCTTTGTCTATCACCCAAACTTTTATCTGAGCAAGTAAAATCTAGTTATCTTAGTTTATTTAACTTCTCCCTCCAGTATGTATTCTAAACTGACAGAATTAGGTTTAGGCATCCTTCTGTATGTGTGTGTACAGAAATAGTTGAAAAAGTCCTTGTTTATGCTTCATTGAATCTATGCCGCACCTGGTTACCAACCCTTATTTGCAGCATTCCTTATAGGAAATGTAAAAGGCTGAGTTAGTTACCTGGAAATGAGCCATCTAAATAAGGCTTCCCTAAGTCATGAATATTGAGAAATGGAGTTGCTTTCACGATTGGTTTTGAGAGGAAGAGAGAGGGACGGGCAGGTTTATTCCCTGACAAAACATCACATAGTTTTGGACAGCCCTGTTAGAGAAGGGGGGTTATGGGCTGTTTGAACCGACTTTCTTCAGCTAATTTGGACGTTTCACATCTGTCAAAGGTGTGATTCAGAGGCCCCAAATCAGCATCCACGTTTGGTGGAGAGAAGGTTCCAGAAGATGACCTGGGTGCGTGAGGCAGCCCCAGGCAGGCACTAACCGCCCCGAAGACTTCTGCCACATCTTGCATGTTTGTGTTGGAGCTCCTAGAAATACGTTATGCCACTCAGAGCTGCCAATTGTTGGAAATCATGAATTTGCCCGTCCTGTAACTGTGAGACTGTCCTAAAAAATTTAAACAGCGCTCTTCTCTGTGTTTACTTTGTGAGTTTGTTAGTCATTGCGCCACATTTGTAAACTGCCCTTCTCAGCCACAAAATCTAGACACTCACTTGAAAAGATTCTCACGTAACCACTGTCTCCCGGAGCTGGGACCTCGAGTTAACATGAAATAACTTGAGCCTTCTGATAAAATCATGAGAATTGGCAAGGCGGGCATCTATTCACCTCAGAGAAAAATCCGTCTCATTAAACACGTAACTCTGGTTACCAGGTTACCCCTTGGGATTGTGGGGAAAGGATCTGGCTCTGCCAAGGCAGGGCCTGGTGCCTGTCACCGGGGGTGCCTGTCACCGGGGGTGCCTGTCACCGGGGGAGCCCGCACTGCGGCACTAGCCCCGCGGAGCTGCCCTCCCTCCGCTCCGGGGCCGGGGGCCTGTCCGCGGGGCCCTTGCCCCGCCATGAGGGCAGACGCCCCCGAGGCCCCGGGCGCCCTCGGGGCTCCCAGGTGCTCCCCAGGGAGCGGGCGGCCCCACCGCGCCGCGCTGCTTCCCTCGGCCTCGCCGAGGGCGCCCGGCGCCGAGGCCGAAGCCATCCCGCGCCTCCTGGGCACCCGTACCCAGGGACGCTGGCAGCGGGCGAGCCGCCGCTCCCCGCCGCAGAACCGGGCTCGCCCCGCGTTTCGGCCTCCGGTGGCCCCAGGTGAGGCCTCCCGCTGTGCAGCAGGGCGCCATGAGGTGGGGCCAGAGCACCGCCGCCGGGCCGGGCCGGGCCGGGCCGGGCCGAGGAGCCGCTGCCCCGGGGCACGGCCGCCGCCTCCGCGCCCAGAGAGCCGGGGCGCGGCGTGGCCCGGTGCAGCCGCGGGGGTCGCGCCGAGCCGAGCCGCGGGCAGGCCCTGAGAGAGAGCCCGCGGGGCCCGGGAGCGGGCGGGCACGGCAGCGAGCGCCGGGGCGGCGGGCGAGGAGCAGCCCCGGGTGCCTCGGCGAGGGCGCAGCGGCCCTCCCGAACCCCCAGTGAAAGAGTTTCGTCCCTTCTTCCCCCCGGGTTCCCGGCGGGTAACAGGCGCCCGTCAGTGCGTGCGATCGCACCTGGAGGCCCACAGCACACGCCGGCCGTGGCTGTTGCTCCTTCCGAGCGCCATCAGATTAGTCATATACGGTTATTTATCATGCGCCGTAAAAATGATATTTTAAAGATACTTGAAAGGAAGGGAGGAGACAAACAGACATACTTCCTTAGCTATTCATATCTTACAGATAAAATGCAAAGTCAATAGACATAAGCTGTAGTATATAACCTCATCCTGTACTTGATTTATTGCAGATGGGAATCAACTAGAAACTGAATCACTTTGAAATTTTTACTACTGACATTAAAATTCCAGGTTTGTGTACATACGTCTTGTGGAGATGCTAAATACAATTTCAGCTAATTTGGCATGCGCTTTGATTTGCTAGCACTTAGACATCCATGTTAAAGGTAGATAACAGATCTCCTATAAAATCTTAAGTAACTCGTGCATTTAAAGATGTGTTAATTTATCATCAAACTCACAGGAAAGGATTTTCAAAACTAATTAGGGTCAAGCATTCTGGGAAACACAGCCAGCTTATCTAGCTTCCTACAAAGGAGTTGAGGGGCCTCATTTTAGGTAACTTTTTAAAGAAACTTTTTTGGAAAAAAACTTTTTTTTTTAAAAAAAGTGTACGTTTTGAATAATATCGCATTGAAGTATTATAGACATCTTTTTAACTTTCATATTAAACTTTTAGCCAATTCTAAATTGACCCAAAAAGGAGAGCTGTCGACAAATTCAACATCTGTTTAACTTCCCTGATCAAATTAGATTAAGGCACTAATTCTCCTTCTTACTTTTCAGTGGAAACTACCTAAGTAGCAACTTGCCAAAAATGCATAAAGGTGTTTAGCAATTATGTACTGGGTATGTTTGAAGAGATCAAGGTGCACTCACATGTCCTGTGCTATGGATATCTCTGATTAGCTTGTCATCTACTCTGAAGAAGATGTAGCCCAACTCTCCTATACGATGTAACAGGCCAGCTGTTAGCTGTCTGTCAAGCACCTAAAGTGGACAAGTAGTCCAGGAGCAAAAATGTCACTCCTTTGATCTGGCAAGGAGCAGCTGCTGATTTATAGAGTAGGACTTTGTTCTTCCGTTCTATTTTACTTTCTTTCCTAAGGCAGAACCACAAAATCCAGCAGAAAAAAAAAAAAAAGTGCCGTTCTCTGCAACATCAACAAGCTCTGACAACTGCAACAGGGTTTTTCTTGGCCCTAACAAAGCTCTCAGGCATCTCCTTTGACGCTCACCTTTTTTTTTTTCTTCTTCTTTTTGCAATGCGGTAGTTATTGTTTAATTCAGCTTCTGTAAATGGAATGGACTGTGGCCAGCAAGCCTGGGGCATAAACACACCTGTATGAAAGAAGCCTTATTGTAGCAACCATCTACAACCAACCTGCACATGCACTACCTGTTCGTGAGTTCAGAAGGAATGTTCCATTTTCCCTGACAGTAAATTTTGCCTTAAGATAACAATTTTTTTTTTACCCACTGTCCTGTCTTGACCATGAAGCTTGTACACTTTTTCATTGTTATTAAAATCTGAAGGAAAAAAAAAATATGTATTTTTGCACCTGTCAACCAGTGGACCTCAGGAAATTGGATCCGAAGAGCCCACTTTAAAAAAAACACAGCCAAAATTTATTTATAGAAACACACTGCCGAAAGTTTGAGAACTACTGATCCTAAAGATGCCTGTTCTGTTTCAGAGACCGTGATGCAGTTGCAGCCACCTCCAGCTTATACTGTTACAGATTCTCCTGAGAAAAAGCATTTTGCAAAACAAGTACTCAGTAAGAAATAGCTTTGATGCAACTAACCAGACTGCGGCACTGCCAGCCCAGAGTCAATGCTCCATTCAGTTCTCTTAGACTCAGAAGGTGCTGAGCAGATTCTCTGAGGTGATCAGTCACTACATGGGCTGTTAAACTCCTGCCTCACCCATTGGAATAGCGAGGGAATTTTCCTTTCTTTCCTTTTTGATTTGTTTTCAAGTTTATTGGCTAAAAAACCCAAATCTGCAGGCCACAAGAAAAGACTGCAGTATAATGCTGCTGAGCGGGAGATGAATGTCTTGTGTGTTTACAGATGGGGAAGGGAACCACACAGCAAGCTATGTATTTGACCCTGGTATGTGTCTACGCACATGCTGTGTTCACACTTCTTTACACTGTAACTTTAAAAACAGACAAAAAGAATTACAAAAACAAAGATGGGAAGAGGTGAGGGTGGTGGGGGCGACATCATGACTACAAGATCTTTTGCATATATGTTAGCTTGTGGAAATAAATAAGAACTATTACAGCCAGGGCCCTAAGGGAGGCAGGAAAATGATGATGTACAGGATAGTATAAAATGATATATTAAAAACTGTGCTGTCAGTGGAACAATAGAATATTAAGCAAAAGTCCATAATAATTGGCAGATATTTAGCTGTAGACATCTTTCTCTGGTTGGTGGGTACTAAAGTATACGTGAGAGGAAAGAGAACTAGTTAGGCAATTAGAAGTAATGGGCATAAATAATACACTATGTATAAATACATCCTCCCCTCTCTCATGTTATAGCTCTTATCCAGATACACCTAATCACCTCTCAGTACCTACATGCTGGTATCCCTTGTGTTTTGCTCTTTGCACTGTCTGGTTACTGGAGATTCTGCTTATGTAAATCTTTCTCTCTGTAGATGCAGAATCATGTTCATTTTTTCCCTTTAATTATTCCAATACCAGTGGCAAGACTTTATCAAACCAGAGGGTCTAATGGCTTAGTAGCTGAAGATGTGTCAACACCACAGACACCCTGAGACTGCAGCTTGCCATGTTACGGAATACATGCTCCACAGTGACTGAAGGTATTAGCAGTGCAAGTGTGGGACAACTGTATTATTTAACTGTGCTAAAATTAAGAGGTAGTTATACAGATATTCCTTCTCAGTGTCATACTGGTAAAGATTTTACTCTGTCTCATCGCATTTTGTGTTCTCTGTATCCCATGGGAATCAGGGGAAAATGCTCTAAAAATGTTTTTATGAGTTTATTAGTATATGAATGTGTTTCATGTATCCTTGCCTTAGTTACTGTAAGCCAAACTGGTTTGGAATCATGGAACGGAAAAATTAAAAATCCTCCGTGGAGCCAGTTCCTCAGTCTATGACTCCATATCCCAGGCTTCCTTACTTTCTGACCAGTGCTTCATCTCCCCCAGGGCTCACCTCTTGCTCCCCAGCCTACCTTGCTGGCTCACCAGAGATAATTGCAAAGTGCAGCTGGCAAGTCAGTGATAAAGCTTGCTGGTGCTCTGCAGGGGTCCTAGATGGACAGATATGCTATGATTGAGGACATAATATGTGAATGTTACACCATTTCTTTTCTCTCTGCTGTTTTCATTCTTTTGAACAAGCTAAGGACTGAAACCGAAAAGATTTGCACTTTGTGAAGCACTTGAAAGCTTGGGTTCCCCTGATTTCAGTGCTCAGCTGGCTTACGGGCAGAGCAGAGCATTGGAGGAGCTGGTGCTCAAGTGCACCATGTTTCAGTTGTTGTTGGCTTCCCCAGCTTAAGAGAGGGCTATTAATGTATTTTTCTTTATTCTGTTAAAGGACGGGTAGCTGGAGAAGTCTCCCTTAATGTAGTCACTGCCAGTTAAATGTCTCATGTGAAAATGAAATCATACCATAAAAAGAAACTTGAAACTGAGTGCATATTTCTTCAACGAAAACTGGCCAGTTCTGTAATGTGTTCCACTATCCCATATTTTGCATACAATTGAGATATCTGTTATGAAATGAAACCCAATCTATATATCCTATCTAATATTTATCTTTCTTTATGAGAGTAGTTTGGAAACTCTGTGTGTGATCTTACATAATTTTAATAACTGGTTGCTGATGGATTTTAGTATTAACTCTGACTGTTCTGACTGGTAGGGTGTTGAGGCTTAATTTTCAGGAGAATTTCACTAATTGTTACTTCACTGCGTAGGGGTGAAGGCATCTGAGTATATGTGTATAAACCTGCATTTGAGCCCACAAAACTGGTAATTGCCGGGCCATATCCAGCAATGCAGATCACTTCAGCCTGGTCTAGTAAAGCGCTCAGATGTACAAGGAAAATTTTCAAAATGACCCAAGTCCTATTATCAAAATCATCATAGGTCCTGTAAAGCAAATCCTAACGTTCAGTGAAATTCTGAGTTAGAAGGCAATATTAGCAAAGGGATGTTGACACTAGTGCCTAAATTGTAGGTGATCTGCTCCCAAGGAAATTCCTGTCTCTGGTTAGATGTTCCAGGAATCGCCAGAAGGTGGACTTAGATCCTTAACTACATTTTTTTGTAAAAATAACCAACCAAAACCCACCGTCACTTAACATTGAAAGTGCCTAAATTCTTTAGGCATGCAGATTTCTACTTTTTAACACCCCATCCCATCATCATTTTTGCTGCTGTGTATATGGGTATTCTAACAGTGAGTTACTTTCTGCAATAAGCATGCTCTGAGTTAGAGGAAGACACTTATGTCCAGTCAGGATTCCTGTGGATCCTTTTAGTGAGACAGGCATCTTAGGACAGGTCTGTTCTTTCTTATAACAACACAGATAAAGATCTCTTTCCTTTATAGCTGACACCGTAATTATTTGACTATGTATCTAGAAAGAAGGAGATCAAGTTTTGCCTCCTTACCCTGCTTTAATTGGAACAAAGACTTGAGCATAGGTCCATCACATCCTAAAAGAATATCTGAATCACCCAGGTATTCAGTACAGCAAACAAAGCCCTTTCAGTTGTCATTTTGAAGATGTCCACCTGAAGTAATTATACAGTCATAATTAACCAGTACTTAACTCACACACATCTGAAGTTAGAGCCCTAACCAAGAGGCTATACAGTCAAGCCCTTGTTCATATTTAATTTTGTTCTACTGACTAGTCGTTACATACACAACAGAACTGGCAGTCAGGAGAACAAGAAAGGCATGATAGTGAAGAAGAGTGAAGATGGAGCATTATGTTCAACAGCCCATTGATTGGGAAACTCAACTCACTTGGAACAGTTAAGACATTGATTTAAATCAAGATGAAGAGAAGACCTGCAAACATATATCCTATTTAACAAGTGAATTTTCTAGCCAATGAGCCATTGAGTATAGCACTCCTTCTACCCCATTTGCCTCTTTTACGTAAAGCTTGGTATGGCTGATGTATGACATACAGTGACATGTATGAACTTTGGCTGGATTTGGCCCTTAGGGAGATACACTGAGGCAAGGCTGATTTTGTGTTGAAAGTTGTGTGTCACTCTGGAACACGTTACTGTCTATTTATCACCGTACATGTGTTTGTGTTCCTACTCCTCTGTCTTGGAGGTCCTTTCTATATAAAAAAGCTATGGGCAGGGCAGTATCTCACTTTTCAGTTCTGCTACGGTTACACTTCCAAGTTTATCAATTGTATCCCATTCTAAGCAGTTTTGTGCATGCTCACCAACAGAAACAAGTGTACATGGACCAAAAAATTTTAGACATCTCAGGACTGGGCAGCAGCTAGGTGTTGATGCTGAAAAATTCAGTGATAGCTAAAGATAAAGATAACTTAAACTAAAAGACTGCAAGGTTTGTGCTTAACACTCATGTGCAACTGAAATGATACACATGTCTAACAGATACATGTATACTCACAAGGCAATATTTTGTAAAGTATGCCACACAGATCTGTTATTGCGGCATAATTGGTTTATAAGCCAATATTATAATAATACTTTCCTAAGAAGTTCAAGCCACGTTTTAGAACATCTTTAACCAACCTTTGAAGGAAACACAAAATTTAATGTCAATAGAAACATCATGTAAAACAAAAAAAGCCAGTGAAAAGAGAAAAATTGCCCCAAGTTCACAGGCAACATCTTCAAGCAAAATACTTCAGTATTGTGCTTGTGTGCATAAGAATTTTAAAATAAATTTGATAAGAAATTAACTATAAATAGAATAAAAACAATGTTTTAATTCTAATTCAGTGTCCAAACTGAAGAAAACATAGGAAGATAAATCAGTAGATAGAAGAAGGAATGTTATTCTTTGTTTTTCGCTTTGAATTATTAAAATTATCAGTGACGTGTACCTTCCTAGGAAAAATACGCATTTTTAGTTTGGTAGTGAAAACCCTGTAATATTTAACTGTTTTAGACATCAGATATGCCTTTATACATATAAACTTGTAAACTTGCATCCATGTCAAACAATAATAAAAGCAACAAAGGCAGACACCCATTCAGATGAACTAGTAAAGGAGAGTTAGTTTCCATTTCCTTTTCTTGATTCTCCCCCAGTTGTTATATTCAGCCTTTCCAATGTGACTATATTATCATCCACAAAATTTTTAGCATCATCGTAATCATAAAAGATATACTTTATATCTTTATAAATCACGTGAGGCTTAGCAGACCCTAGTAATGCCACATCTGCTTTAATCCTAGTAAATTCTAGCCTAAGACAACATAGCCTGTGGTGTCTCACCTGAGTTCTCAGAGACATTTCAGGAAATGCATTAGCTCTGTGAGTCAGTGAAATAAATACAAACAAATATAGTGGTCAATAGGCAAAGAAAAATGTATCACTCTAAATGGGCTTTGACAGAAGCCTGAGTTGAAAAATCCAGATGTATTTTATGTATGTCCCTTAACCACCAATCAATTCTGCTGAGATGAGTGGTCCAATTAGCTGCCTAATTTTTGATGCCTGATACATGTGTTCACAGTCCAGAAAAATCATGTATCTAGAGGACCAGTCTTCCTTTGGTCCAAGAAACTCGGGTCTACAAAACAACAAATATGAAAACGTCATAATGTCAAATTCCACATCCTAATTTGAAACAAAAATCTCACAGTTCCAAGTAGCTCGTTGCTAGGACAAATTTGATGTAAAGATGTGCAGTTAAGACGGTTGCCTACACTTCATTTTCAGGTGTACTAAATACAGGTAAAAAATTGGTAAGTGAAAATTTTTGTGGGCATGTTTTGCATCCAGACTGAAAAAAAACCATTTCATCCTTCTGCCAAATTTTTCCCAAGTGCTACCTAGATCATGCTCTAGTTTTCCAATATAGCACAGTTCTATAATAACTGCTTAAGCATGCCATACAGTATTAATCTTCCTCATGAACTCAGTCCCAAACCAGTTTCCATGGAGAGAAATTAAGAGGTATGTACAGGCAAAGGAGAAAATATATGGCTAGCCAATGATACAGAAAGGCTCTTTAGATACAGAAAGGCTCTTTAGATGGGAGCTATGGTAGAGAGGAAGGATTTTTCAGCTGAGATTGCAGAACTGAGGGGAGGGCAGCATTAGACAGAGAGTAAAGGGGAGAATATGGAAAAAAAAAAAAGAGAGACATCTATGTTGAAGTAGTTTTGACATTGTTTTAAAAAAGACAATTTTGAAATTGATCCAGAAAAGGATGGTGGAAGGCTGCTGAAGTGCCTAAAGTAGGAGGTGATTTTGATGTGTGTGTGAGAAGGAAGCATCAGCATTTGACACATCAGGGAGGGGATGAAGAACTGGGACTTAGAGTCCTGGGAGAAAGAGACTACAGTAGTCAAGGTGAGAAGAGATGAAGGCAGAAGCAAAAGAGACATATTGTTGAAGTGGAAATAGGAAGAGAGGCAGACACTGGAGGTGTGAGAGAAAGAGCAACACTATGAAATGCATGTGGATTTTGGGCAGTGGGAATAAACGTGTGAGGAGTCCTAGAGGAGTATAGAGTAAGACTGGTATTTAAGAATGTCTGAGAGAGTAATGTTGCTCTGGGTATGCTGTCAATCTTGTTTGCCAGGTTATAAATCCATCTATATAAAATGATACTGTCTAAAACAAACTTCTTTTAAACAATGCTCTGTTTATTGTAATAGTTTGTTAGCCAGGCAATCTCTGCAGTAGCTGCAGCTGTGGCTTGTTCCATCTCAACAGTAATTTTAACTCTCATAGTCATTAGCATGAAGCTTTTCAAATGATACTTTCCTCCCAGTTTTTGAGTTCCATTTTGTTTGAATGGACTGTACATCCTTTAACATCTAAATAATTTGCCCTGAAAATCATCACAACATAGCTACACTTTGCAACACAAGATGTGAGTATGGTTCTGATAAAGCTCTGCAATGTTTCTCAAAAAAAGATGTAGTTTTGAACGGTTTATGATTATTTATAATCAGTATCTTCCCCCATAATACAGTCCAAAGATCCAAGTCCTGAAATAGTGTGCATCTGTGTGATAGAGTGGCCACTACATCTCATGAGTTGTTTAATCCTCACTGTTGTGTGCGGAGCACCAAGTGGGTTTTTACTTATGACTGCTTTAAACAGTGCCTGCCTGCCCTACGACTTTCCAAAAGACCCCAGGATGAGTTTAGCACGATAAAGAGCTTGATTTCTCTAAGCAACAGTCATTCAGACTGACAGCACCCATTCATTTACTCGAGACTAAACAAAATATATAAAAAAAGGGGAAAAAAAAGACTCAACTGTTGGACTTACTGACTCCTGAAAGGGCAGCTACACTATCATTACCACCGGGCACATACAACCTGAGGCTGATGTTAGCCTACTTAAAATTACTATTTGCTATGAAGTGTTGGCAAACCGATTTATAAAATGATGGGGTAAAAATAAGAGAAGCCCCATTAAAAGCTTTTTGTTTCCTTTAAGTGAGAATGAACAGAGTAGGGCTCTCTTGAGTTTGACCCACTTATTACCTTTGTACATTTGTCTTTATTAACATATATTAACTGATTAGATTTCCCTTAGAAGTAATTGTGCATCGTTATGTAATTGTATAATTGTGGCTTCTTATCGGGGAAAGGTATTACATCCAAACACTTACAGCAGATAAAACCAGATGGGTGTATCTGTTTGTCTATCCATCTGTCCACTCAAAAAGCCTTTGGGTATTTTTAGAGAATTTAAAGCAGTGGTGCAAGTCATAATAAAAGGGGAATTTTTAAGAAGGAAAATACACTTAATTAAATAGATGTCAAAATTATTTTATTGTCAATATCCACAGGACCCATGATACAGTGATGTTGTGTAACCATTTCTATGGAATACTAGTTCTCAGAACCATAATGAGTTGCTATTAGAAAAAGCAGGGACATATTAGTAGTATCCCCACAGAGTTATCTTCTAAATTATTTATACTTGCAACACTTTCACGTAATGGCAGTTTTAAACTCAAGCAAACAAAGCAAACCACACAATAAAGAGAGGGGAAGAGAATTGTACAGAAACCCTTTCTGAATGCATGTAGTTAGAAAGGCGAGTCAAACAAACTAATCAGATTTTGTTTCCTCCTCAAATCCTCATGAGGTTTGCAATAGACAGCATCAAAGCTTTTTGGGGTTGTGTCACCTTGATAAAGGATTGAATGGCACTGTATCTGTTTTATCTCTCACATCAAAAATGTAAAGGAATGCAACTTTATTTGTCTGGTGCAAGTTTGCTTATTGTCTTTGAAATTCCACAGTGGACCCTCCACAAAAAGCTTAGCTATCAGAAGGGTGCAAATAACACCAGAGCCTTGTGTTACTCTTACGTTCATCCCCTAGGCTATGGTGTTAAGTTTGCACAGTAGCTGGGGGGGCAGCGGGGGAGGATTGTTGGTTTTATGCAAACTTAGCATTGTGAATTACTGATTCTACTTTCCATGCTTGCTTTATTAATACACAGTGTAATGATTAACACTTTAGGAGTCAACAATTTTCAGAAAAAATGAGATGGGGGGCCTTTTTTTAAAAAAAAAAAACAACTTCAGCCAAACCCGAGTCTGCTCACTGCAGAAAGGATTTGGGTGAAATTGAAGAGAAAATAGCTCAGACTGAAGGCTCTAACGGTCCCCTTCTGGTCTTAAACTGAATTTATGAACATACAAAGATCATCCTGTTCACTTTCCATTAACCCATCTATGAAGTTTTGTCTTAACCATCAGACCAAATTCCTGCTGAAATCACTGTCATATTAACTTACTGACCAGCTAAATTTGGTTACTTTAGGAACACATTTCTACCACACAAAAAGGAAGAAAAAACATATGGCATGGGGGTTTTTCCCTGTAAAAGGAGAATAGCAAAATATTCTCAGCTTTTTGTCAGTCACAATATAAACAGGTTTTAAAAGTATCCAGTTATTCAGCGTGCCTCTTTTTCTGGACATTTGGATTAATGTACCCAAAATAAACACAGAATGAAAATGGTGGCCTTCTTTTTAAGCAAAATGACCCTTACATGTACTAAAAACCTTATTTGCCTTATGCTACTTTAGTTGCACACCAGCACCCTCATTGATTACCATGAAGTTACATTAGCTTAAAATTAGAGTAACTGAGTAGTGTATCAGGTCCTATAGTTAGACATATATTTTCCACTAGATAATGGCTACTTATATATTTATGAATTTTAAAATGCTTTTCAATTCAACTATCATTGTTACTATGTTCAGGAAGTAAAGAAGTAAATTGCAACCAAGCTTTCAGGGGTTTATTCCCTCATGAAGCACTTGTATTGCTAGTGTCAGGGGAGGGCAACTGTATAGTGCCCTCTACATAATAAATGACACTTGAATATTCTTAAAGTAATGTCTCTGTGTGTGTGGTTTTAGGGACAGAGCTGTTATCTGCTGGGTTTTACATTCCTAAATACTGTGCCATCATTTCTTTAACCCAGCTTCATGGAAAGTTTCAAAGAAGTTTAAAATAATTGGTACTCAGATCTGTTCTGTCTTGATCATCCATAGAAACAGTGAGTACTCACAGGGCAATAAACAGCTTTCAGGCAAATGCGCAACTCCGGTGTCAATTGGAGTTATGCGCAGAGACTCAGAGCAGAAATAGTATATAGCTCTCCGTTTCTGAACATGACAGTCATAATAAACCTTAACCTCGACATTCCCTGCTTTCCTCAACCACAGCTAAAAATGCTACACACATTTATACCATCTAATGAACCAGACGTTAAAAGGAAACCACAGATCTATACCAATAGATTATCAGGAAGAGAAGTGTGAAGTGAATGCTTGGTCATTGTAGTATCATGGTAGTTACAAAGAGGAAAGACCTAATACATCATCATCATCATCCTTCAGCAAGAATAGGGGATAATCTGCCAGTGGAGGTCCCACCAGCTACTAAAATAACAGCTTGTAAACTGGATAGTGCAAACATACAGTGCAAAATCCTAGGGGACAGAAACTCAGCCTCACCATGGTGAACCTGGAGAGAATGATGGATGCCTACTTTACTCTTCTTTGGTGGCAGTACAAGGGAAGGACAGACTGTGGATTCAAGTAGGGGTTTGGTTTTGAGTGAATTGTGTCTGGTTTCTGAATCTGTGACATACTCTCTTCATTAACATATGTAAACCAATTAATTGTAGATTATGATCTGACTATGAAGAGAAGTGATAGGGTATAAGACTTGCTCTTCAGAAGCAAGTAAGTAAAGAAAGAGTAGGAGTGAGTGGAGTTTAGAATTGACTCCTTTTCCACCCACACCTCCTTCAAGCCAGGGAAACAACCAGCACTGAAATGATAGCAACCTATAGTGGATAGTGGTCAGTAATGAATACATATCACCGTAATGAGCAAGGGCAAAGTAGGAAACTTATTTTGCTATGCCTCAGAGACATATTCCATGCTATTCCTACAGTTTTACTAATAATCAAGCCCTTAGTCTACCTGATACTCAGCTTCCCATCGCTTAATGATATTAATAATTATTTCTTCTCCATCTCTCCTCTCATTTTCCTTATGTTGTCATGATACATTTTCTGCTGGTTTTGAGACAATTTGACAATGAAGGGCACAAAAATATCTAATATATCCATGCCTCTACACTGCAGAGGATTTACTTCCCTCTGATTGAAATTCTGATGGTGGCTGAGGGCCTGATTGCATTAGCTACAATTACTAGAGTCTGGTTTACAATTTGTTCTGCAACTGTTATTCACATGTAACTTTTCAGAAGTCTTTCTAAGATTATTTTTTTTTTTAATGTGGGATAATTAGCCTGATATTTAAGAATTCTAATCTCATATAAATGCTCAATCAAAACACATATTTTCCTGTGAGCTAAAAATGCCTGGATTTCAGTTTTGATTCTCAAAAGAATGTTATTGTTCCTGCAGGACGTGCAATGAAACATAAAAGAGCACTTTACCTCACCATTTGAATTGGATATTTTTTTCTTTTTTCTTTATTTTTGAGTGTTTAATTGATTATTATTGTCCAGGGCTTTTTTTTTTTTTTTTTTTTTTCCTTATCATCTTCATCTTTTTCTCCTGTAAGTGTGGATTTACTGTTGTTGGAAAAATCTACAAACCCAATGTTGTCCTCATTCGTTGCTTTTGATTTAACATATTTAATTTCTAAATAAAAAATAGGTGTTTTCAATTTCAGGACCCATTCAGTTAGTGGTCTCTCTTAAGGGATTACCAAAGAGAATGTCAATTAATTCTGACTGTATGATGTATATTCCAAGATCCACCAAATCACCTCTCACAAGCCACAAAACAAATGCTGGTAATTGACTTCTGGCAAGTACTGATACGAACTGGACTGGAACTCAGGGCTGAAATTGCAAATGTTTTGGTTTATGAAATACTTATTCATAAGATAAACAAAGTGCTAGACAGACAAATTACTATGTCCCCATGACTCTCTAGGTTAATGCCTCCCTCAGAAAAGGGCGAGGAAAGAGAAAGATTTAAAAAAAAAATCCCAATAAAGAATCTCTTACTTTGGAGCCAGTGAGAAGAATTCCAAGCTGACAATCAGAAAGAAGAGAAAAAAATCAACCTCTGAAAGTGGGAGAGAACAACATACAGATAAAGGAGAAACCTACTGTACTTCTACAGTGTGCACAGAGAAGTGGTACACCAGAAGTGTTTAGCTGTTTTTTAAATACATTTATGGGCAAACCCACATTTTGTACTGAGGAGGCACAACTTAAACCAGAGCACAGTGAAATGTGGTATCTTCACTATTATGTTGAATAGTTGTTATTAGAGCCCCTGGTTTAAAAGAGAATGTTGATTTAGACTTCAGAAACTGTGGTAGCAAGCAAACCAACTATTTTTATCTGCTTATGATGAGGAATGTGCATTTTGGTTCACCTCAGCTCTATTTAGCTTTCATCCAGGCCCATTTTAATGGATTTCTTTTAAATATATTTCCTATTAAGCAAATAAACTTGAAATTCTTCATGACAGGTGGCTCATATGAAGACAGATCCCATCAGCTGTCTGTTGAAGTGAACGCCATGGAGGGGAATAGCAAAGTCAATCCACTTTGGCTTACAGTGAAAGAAACAACCTGCCGGAGGCCAACAACAGAACAAGAGGTAGAAGTGAGCTGAGGTGTCAGGATCCAACTGTTTTCAGGGACCTAGTTCTAGGCCTATCACAGAAAAAGTAAGTATGATTTTCCCCATTTTTTCACTGTGTAAAGTCTCTCAACATCTACAAAGTTTCTCTTCATTTATTTTGAGACAAAGCAGAAGTGTAATCAGATCAGTATCTCCCAAAATTTCACATCATATTTTACAGGACGTAAGTTGCAGGCCCAGTCATTTCTGGGCCCTGGAGGAAAGATATGAGTAGTAAACATCAATGCATCCATTTTCTTTTTCCTTTAAAGAAAACTCTTTTATATATTTGAAGATTATAAGTAAACAAGTTGTTTAAAACAATCATTATTTCATTTCCATGCCATTTTCCTTAACCTGGAAATTCACTGCAGAAGTATATGCCAGAGCACCATCTGATTTATCTGACACAGATGATATTTGCTTGGTTTACAGTGAATGGAGACAAGAATCTTGGTGCCCTTTTCTGAGCATGCCAGTGAAAGAAAAGAGTACTGTGTTTCCACTGGTACAATTCATGTTTCAGAGAGCTTGCATTCCCTTAAATGACTATTTCTTGGAAGTAAGTTGCTGTGCAAAGTCAGGGTCAGAGTAGACTGTTAGGGACCAAGCATCAAGAAAATATGGGTAGGGGCATTGTTGGAGGAGAGTCTGTGGGAATAAGTATCATTTCCATGGTCCTGTATTACTACTGAACCACAGTTCATTTGAATTGGTAAATGGTAAAGTCAACAAATACACGAGACAATTCATATGGCCCAAATTTACTGGAGTATACGGTCACAAAATCTGTGCCCTGGGGTCAACATAAAATACCTATATCAGGTATATGTTTTGTAGTATGGCTTACAGATGTCTCTCTGATTTTGCATGCTAGTGAAGAGTATTGAGGACTGTAACATCTCCGTGGTGTTACAGGGGATACTGCTGTTCTCTCATGACACATGCAGAAAAGAAATGAATGGAAATTGTGCTACAGTCCTTCAACCAGGCAACAAGGGTCCTTTCCTTCCCAGTTTACAAGAAAGTGCTGTATCTGTATGTATTGTCCTGCAAATGCTGTTTGAGTAACTTACTGCAAGTGCTATTTGAGACTGAGTCAGAATTCAAAATTGAAATCTGTGGAAAAACTCCAACTCACTTCAGCAGGCTTTGAAACAGGAACATGGACAATTTGAAGGAGAGACTAGAGGAATGAAACCACTTTGAAAATCTGTCAGCCCCCAACCAGTGCCTCACATTACATACATAAGTGACTTTCTGGGAAAGTCAGAGAATGAAACAGCAAAGCCTATTTATATTTAGGAGAAAAAGATTTTGGTAATGTTTTTATATTAGTTTTATACTTTTCTGCCTAACATATTTTAATGCTATTTTTATGTATTTTTTATCTCTCTCTATAATATATTGTCATATAACACAAAAACATATTAGTATGAAATTCCAAAAGATAGCTTTTGCAGTTTTTCACCAGCTTACCTTTATTACTTTGGTGTTTAATTATTTAACGTTTTAACACCTCTGTGGAAGCATACAGCTCCATCTCAGTGTTACAGTCTGGTAACTGTACACTGTTCACATGGTGAATCCACTTTCTGATTTCACTCCTAATACTTACTGTCAGAAAGGCTGTGCAGACTGTTATAAGCTTGTCAGGTGATTGAATAATTTAGGGGACAGATTTCCAAAGCTATCCATGTGCGTAAACCAGACATGTGCTTTCTGATATTTATAAAAGCATGTGAGGGCCATTTGAAATCAACCCAATATTACATGGATGCTGTCTACAGTGAGCTTCTCATCTCAGCTGGGTCTTCTAGGAGCTGCTGTATTATGATTAATAAGTCTACACATTAGGTGTCTGGGACTAGTTCTCAGAAAAAGGAAAACCAGAAATTTCTGAGTAAAGTTGTAGGAAATATTTACAGTGAACATAATCACATAAAATTGATATAATACTGGGTTTCAGCAGAAAAAATAAACCTCAGCCCAGGTTTATAGAGTGATTCTGGACTCATCTTTAATTTTGCATTACCATCATGTCATATTTCAAAACTGAAGGAAATATTATAGCCAAACTGATGCTCAAACCACAGCATGGCTTCTAGGTTTGTCTCTGTTTTTTGGAAAGAAACAAAATTTTACATTTAAGTGGGAGTTTTGACATGTAAAAATAAACATTAAGTCGTGTGGCTGAGGAATGAAGCTCCTCCTCAGAACTGCTTTTATGCAAACACGACCCTCCAGAACCTTGATGTGCCAAAGACTGTTGAGACTTGCTCTCTCTGATTTAGCAGTTTACTTAAGCGTATGCCTGTCTGTAAGCACATGGATAACTTCATTAACATGACTGAGAGTTAGGCAGGTGCTATGACAGCCTAATGGAGTTAGGCCTCATCTGAAGAATGGGTTTTGAGAGTGTTTGTTCCTGAACAAGTCAGCCAACAGTCATCTCGTCTTTTTACTGATCAAACTATTTTGTCCTTTGTATCGGTGGCCTTTGATTAAACTTAACAATGGGATACTCAGCAAGAGTAAAAATTTTTCGTTCTAAATAAAATTATTTAAGCTCATTATAATTAAGGCCACAGACATAATGAATTTTATTAAAAAATGTTAAACTAAGGATTCACCTCAGGAAAACCACCCAAGGTAGTTGTGAGGAAGATGGCATCAACTTTTCATTCAAAAAAGAGAGTAAAGTCTGAGAAATGAGAGATCAGAAATAAAGCTAAATGTACAAGAAGCAACTGAGAAAAGGCCCTATCTGGAACTGAATAACTGGATTTTTCCTAAGTTTACCCCCCAGATTTGAGTAATGAGCCCTTCAAGGAATCAGCAGGACTCATCTTTCCAGAAAGCAATAATGTTCTCTTGTGTAGAAATGAACTCTGCACCTTCATTTCTCTCCTCCTTTTGTATGTCCCATTGACTAAACTACTGGGCTTTAGTAGGCACTGAAAAGTTAATTTTGGGAAAAAGACATCATGGAAAACATAAAGGGACAGATCTCACCACATTCAAGGCCTTCACAAAAGAGTACAGTGTGAAGGAAGTTCCACATGGTTGTAAAGTTAATAGAAAAATCCTGATTTCTTTTTGAATATATAGAAGGGAAATATTTCCAGTGTCTTCCAAAGCAGTTGCTGGCTGGCTTACAAGACACTGTGCACATCAACATAAAATATATACATTTTTGAAATGCAGTGTTGCTTTTAAAATGCTTTTTTCTCCATGTATAATGGGATATTCTTCCTACACAGAGAGAATAGTCTTTATTAAACTTGCAGGTGTACAAATGAACAAGGCCAGGCAATGTAAAATGCTATAGAAACTTTTTTGGGGGTTGATTTGTCTTGCAACAACCAAGTGAAATACAGTATATTTTATGTTGTCTGATAAAAGAGGTGTATAAAAAAAACTTTCAAAATGCAACATTTTGAAAAACACAATGAAAAATGAATTTTCAATAAGTTTTGCCTCAGTGATAGTCTTGGCCAAGAAGAGATTTCTACTATGCAAGTGCAATATGGAATTTTGACTTGAGAAACTCTGTATGGACTGTCTTTTACATCAGCCACTGAATTTAAGTAAGGAATACAGAAAAAAAAAAAAAGAAAGAAATGATAGAGCCAGTAGAAAATAAAGAACAATTGCAATCTATTGTAAGGCACCAAGCACATTCTAGACTATAATTTTCTTGATTCTACATAAATGCCCTTCTATGGTGATTCAAATTTTTTATCCCTTTCTTCTTCCATTGATAATTTTTAAGATGAAACATAGAATTTTCTTGTTTCTACCATCTTTAAATTAACCCATACTCAGCAGAAGGTTAACATCAATCTCTTATGATTTTATTTGTTTTAAGTGGATAAGAGTAAAAGCATATAAAAGTACAATATAATCTTCAGATTTCTGCCAGTGCTCAGCTTCACCTGGAAATTGCCCTTTTATCGTTGGTAACACCAAACTAATGAGCTCACCATTCCAATTTTATCCTCCAAATAACAAAAAAAAAGGAAGACAGCTGAGTTTTCAGACAGCTGTAGAAAGGCCTATCATTCTGGATTATTCACTTTTGTATAGTAGTCACTAGACGTGACTGACACTTTGAAAATTCTGACTCGAGAAGATTTTTGCCGAGCCAGCATTCCTGATTCTTCATTGGCCCGCATCTTGGGTACATACACCACTTAATACAAAGGAGAGTATAAAACACTCTTGGTATACTCCTTGTTTAACAGGTATTGTGGGGTTTTGTGTGCATTGAGTGGGGAGGTGATCACACCAGGTACAGAACATTCACAAATCACCTTTAGTCTCATCTTTCTGAACAGAAAGATTTTACCGGAGCATGTGCCCTTCAGGGACCTTATGTTCTTCAAGCACTTTTATTCTTCCTCTTCACTTATTTTTGATGCTAAGTGGTAGCAAAAGCTAATTCTACCTTTACTTTTCCATTGGGCCAGATTTTCACTTGATGTAAATCACTTTGGTATACTTATGCTTATTACGGTTATAATGTTAGTTTTTGCTATTTGGTAGCATGTCTTGGTGTCCTGGAAAGCACCTATCATAGCACTACACTCCCAGGGTACCTCAGTTTGAGCACCTGAGTTGCAGTAAGAGATCTGTGGCTATAGAGAAGGCTGTTTTGGTGCCTTTGTTGCCAGATGGAAAGGAGACAGCTTCTTAAGAATGTATTGACATTGTGTTCCCTCACACCTCATCCCAGATAAAAGTATCAGCTAACTAACAGTTTAGGAAACCAAATTACCAGAATTCCTTGTTATATGAAATTTCTCCAACCAGCCTCACACCTTGAAATCACACAGCCCATTGTGAGGAGGTTTTGAAACTTTTGAAAGTTCACATGCTGCAGTAGGCTTGAACTTTGTTTCGGAGAAGAAGTGAAAGTGTATTTGCCACCTTATTGTGAACTCTTCAGGGAAATAATATTCAGTGTAATAAGCAAAAGCATTGCTACCTCACAGCAACTTGTGTTAAGACCAGTAACAGTGATCAGCTAAAATGTTTAAATTGTGCAGACCCACTTCCTTTGCTGTTTATGCCAGGGATTAATTTGGCCAGTAGGTTTGGATTGTATCTGGTTTTTAAAAATTCAGTAGATCTCTGCTGTTTCGGAGCTGGGCCTTAGGTTTGGGCTGACCTTTCCTATTCTAGTTCAGAAATGTAAGTAACTGAAGCAATGAATACTGTAACTAGTATTGTAACAGCCACAAGAGTCTGGTAAAGGTATGGTATTTTCACACCAATTTTCAAATCATCTGGCTTTCCTTACGGTTTACAAAATTACAGTTGCCCTGACTTCTTCTAAAATATAAGCAGGGTTAATGGGTTGGTGGGTTTTTTGTTTGTTTTTACCAGTCTGATAGGTCTTTTCAAAAAAGAAAAGCCTAAGTGGTACATAGAATTACAGTTCTTAAATAACAAATAATACTGTATAAGCCTCTCTTCCTACTGTTTTCCTTAGAAGTCTGTGGGAGAAGAGGGAAATGCAAGAATCCAATGAAACATAAGCAGCAAGTAAACCTTTCTATCCTCTTCAATTACACAAAAATAGGAAGGGAGCATCATTTTCAAAGGAACAAATGTTACACAAGACATGCCCTTTAAATCCTTTTTAAGGCTCTGTGACCTGTAAAACTATCTGCAATATCAGCAACAGAAAGCCTTCCACAGAACAAATGCTTATGTTTTATGTGTACTGTATTTGCTAATCATTAGTTCATAAGCAAGAGCAGATATACAGTGTGCTATAAATAATGGCGGGAATGTAAAAGTGAATTGATCTGTCTGGCTATCTAGTAATACTGCTGGCAGAGAACCAGTTTTGAATGGCTGCCAACTACCATAGACCCAGCCAGTGATTTGTCTAGGGGTCTTGCCCTGTCAGGCAGAAAACAGTCTTAAGCTGAGCTCCCAGAACTGTGAGCACCGCCTACTGCTCAACAATGGGCATTTCCTGCAGCGTCCCCTTTACCCACTTAGTTAAATAGCAGAAAACATGCACGAGTTACCAAGCTATGAAACCAAGCATCTAAAAATATTAATCACTGGATAGAGAGGTCAGCGTGCTTGTGAACTGAAGTGAAATACATTGTTCAAATTGACTACACACACAGAGAGCGAGAAACTGGGACTGGGAGCCACACCACACAGACACACAGAGAAATACGCTAAATTTATTCTTTTGCCAGAGCCCTTAAAGCATTCCACAAATGTATGGTAGTCACTGTGCCGAAATCCTCATGGGTGGGGTAGCGAACAGCCAAAAGAACGGAAGCGTTTATAGTGATCTAGATATTTTTAAGAGGATAATTATGCTAAATAATGTGATTGTAATAGAAACAAATGGGGTGGGGCATTATTACAGGAAAGAAAGGAGGTGGCTCAGAAGCAAGTCCTGACAGCAAAACTATTTCCCCATCTCTAGTGCAAATGGAGCAAAATGGTGGGCTAATTTTCCCCTCTTCCTTTAAGTCAGTCATGCTGATCCACTTATTGCATTGCTTGAACTAGTTTTCCCTGTGTATAAACATGGAAAGACAGCTCAGGCAGCAAACTCACCTCGGGATGCCTTGCAGGGATTCAGTAATGTGCCTGCTTGGCACTGTTTCTTGTATCCCTCAAGGCTGTCTCCCAATCTCTTTGTAAGATCAGCCCTGGCTCAAAAAAAAAAAAAAAAAAAAAAAAAGAAGAAGAAGAAAAAAAAAAAAAAGTCCCATCAAATGATGCAGTTCAGCTTCATGTAATCTATCTTTGCTAGGTGATTCTGATTCACTGTTTCGTACAGAGTCAGGGTGCGTCCCTACATGCGTGTGTCTGTATGCGCACGTCTGTACACACACATGTGTGCAGGCAGAGCGATTATGTTGGTTCAGTATTTATATTCCTATGTAAACCTATATATTATCTTTGCTCATAAAGAGAGGGCAAGTTGCTAATTAAGTACTGGTAAGTTGAATTTCTTCAAAGTGAAGCTTATAGATCAGAGACCACAGGACTGGGGCTGCTGCTTTGGTTTTGAATTTGGCATTCCTTTATCAAATTTTATAAATACCAACTAAATTCAAACAAAACTGATTTAGATTTCACCTCATCACTTAAAATATATTTTGTAGAGTACAGCCTGTGCAGTAATCCTCTGCTATACTTTAATTTGGTTTTAATTTTATAGGCCCTGTTTTAACTGCATATTTCCAGACCTTTATTTCTCTCACAGCTCTTAGCAAAATGGTAGCTCATAAACACAAGCTCTGCTGTATAGACTTTGCATTTCATCCCAAAGTATTTCCTTTTTTATAGCCATGGTCTTTCCATCTTAGTGCTCTGAGCTTGGGTCACAAATCTCACTGCTATTCCAGTGTGTGACATCTTCGCTCGTTTGCCGCTGCTCATTAACAAACAATACTGCTGTGAAATTGGTTTAATGACAAAGTAATAAAATTGCTATTCTGCTCACAGATTGCCTGAGGCACTTTGAGCTCCTACAAGGCTTACTGTGGGTGCCAAGATACATTAAGCTGCTTATTCGTAAAAACTGCATCATCCGTTTTTTTCACAGGTTTTTTCCTTTCCCTATCTAGCCCCTGCTTCTTTTTATCTTCAAATAAAAAGATATATTTGCTTATGTTCTTCCATGCTGTCAAGTTTTTACTTTCATGCATATTTCTGGAAAATGAAAGTGTATTTCATTTCATTTTTCTTTTTAAAAGGTCACTCCGTCCCTATTGCAAGGTTGTTCCTGGAGTCCAAACCCTTTGCAACGTAACATTAAGAGAGACTTATTTTAATGCACGGTATTATGTAATTGGGATACTGGATAGAGTTAGTCCCATTTTAGGCATAGCTGGATAACAGAACTATTTATAGAATGAGTTTCCTTTTTTAAAGAACTGATTTGTGCAATGCAACTATTTTCTGTCATGATCTTAAGACTAAAGCAATTTTGTTGGTTTTTGTTTTAAACATGAAAATAATTATATCATACCTGGTTACTTTTCATACCCAAATTCTATGAATAATAAAATATGGCAGAGTAATGACAACCAAAAAGCTTTAGGAAGCATGTGGTTTTCATAATGAACTGCGTGTTTTAGAAATTTTTTTTTTTTTTTTTTTTTTTAATTTGTGTGAGGCCCATACAGACCCAGAGATTTACTGCTGGCAGACAATGGTGAAACAACCCAGTTGCTCTTTGACAGGTGGACAGGTCCTGGTAATTATAGCCAGACATATTAACACTACCAAAATGGTGTAAACAAACACACAGCCCTAATCAATATTACTCTCTTTCACAATTTAAACAAACATGCTAAACATTTATATTTACCTGTTTTCATTCAGGGAGTGACTGTAATCTCTAAATGCTTCACTGCACTTACACTCGTACATCCATACACACCTTTATAAATTAATTTTGGGGGAAAACAATGGGAAAAAAGCCCTATTTCTTATTTCCACCTCTATAACAAGTAATTTGACCTGCTGAATACTTTAGGAAATGTGGTTTGGGTACCTGTGATGGTTAGCTAGCAGTGGAAAAACTGGTTCAGAAACAATAAGACCTGGTCTGAACATGAATCTCACACACACCCCCCACCGCCCCCCTTCTCCGCTTCAAACCTCAGACTGATCCTCCTTTCAAATATCTTGTGCTCCAGGGCTTCCCCAGGTCAGATTCATTGCAGAATGTGTCTGACCTGAGGAAGCCTCAGAGCATGAGATTTGAATGTAGCAGGCTGATGCAAGCCCAGGAGAGACTCCCAGACTAGCTAGCACCCCTCAGTGGGATTATCCAAGGTAGGAAGGCCTTACTGGAGGTCAGGAAAGGATTTAAAAACACACAGAGGGAAGTGAGGGATAATAGGAGTCACTACGGCTGAGTTGGGCTGCTGACTCTGCTCAGAGGTGGTCATGAATTAGGTTGGGAGATATGAGAGGAAAAGGGAAATAAAATGGAGGAAAGAGGAAACCATGAGTCAGAGGAAAAGGATAAACTGATGTTTAAGAGAAGGCTGCTAAGAGGTAGATGGGACCTCCAGAAGTGTGGGAATGGAAAAGCTGAGAAAGGGTGGCAATTATCCTGTTGATTGCATGGTTGAGGAGGAGTTAACAATGAGGTTAAAAAACACGTTATGACAGAAGGTTCAAATCAGAAGCAGATCCTTTTGGGGCCTTCTATAAGTGCTTTCTAATTTTCTTCCTCCCTGTGGTCCATTTCTGTGTCTACTCAGAGTGGAGAAAGCAAGCAAAAGCTGATTATGGCCCCATGATCTTTAGGTCAGGTCTTTTTTTCTCCATACCAGGTTTAAAACTTCCTACTGCCTGTTCTAAACTCTGCTATCTGATCTTTGCTGCTAACGAATCACCCACAAACTATGTGTAGCCAGGATATGTGGGTGTGGGTATGGTGGTGTGAGTCTTCATTTCACTGACTCTGCACTTACAGGGGATTTCCCCACTTCAGAGGAAACTTGAGCTGCCAGTTCACGCTCCTTTCGTGTTGTTGCTGGAAACTTGCAGAAGTACTTATCATCTTGGTCATGGAAGTCAGTGGGAGCTAAGCCCTAAGCAGAAGTTAGGAACACACATATGGAGATCAGAGCTTTGGTATTCAAACCAGGAGAAAACCTGCAACGTGTCCACTGGAAATATTAATACAAGATTAATTAAGCTTCTGCTTAATTCTTCTGCCTAGGCAGATTTGGGCTGATCTACTGTTCAAAGGGAAAACATTCAACTCTCTACTTATCCTAATGTCTACTGGAGATCCTAGAAGCATGTATTGGGCCCCAGGAATACTATTCAGAAGCTTCTGAATTATTATACTTTCATTTGCTGTCTGTGAAGTATACACTCATAACTTGCCTATTTTTCTATTCGCATTTTTATGGATCAAATTTAGGCCCAAAGTTTGTGCTGTAGAGAGCATATGTATGTCTTTTCTTGGACCCCTGTGTGGAGCACAAGCACAATCTGAGAAAAGAATTTGGCCCATATGAAGGGATTGTCAGGTTTTAAAGATGTGGTAATTACAAGCACACAAGGAAGCCATGAAAGTCTGGATGAAAAATTCAAATGAGCCAGCAAAGACACAAATTTGGCTTTGAACTAGGAAAGCACTTGCTTTGATCCTGATCCTTTTGGGCTGCAACTACAAGTACTGACAACAAGCCACGTGTATATTGAAGGAGCTGATGGGGCTCACCGAAAGGTGTGTCCACTGCCTGCCTTTGCTACCCTGCATGCTTATAGCTGGTGGATATTTTGATATTTTATATTTTTAATTTTATTTGCAACTGGTGGTTTATGGGATTGTGAGCACTGAGGACTGCAAAATTGAAAAGTTAAGGGATAAGAGAAAGACGGTGAACACAGTGACACTGAAATTTTGAGAGGAAAATTACTGAGTCTGGGAACTATTCTATAGCAAGTATCTCAATCCTCCTTATCTCTTTCTTTCCCCAAATGGATAACAAAATGCCTCTGGCCCTCTGTAGGTTCTCAGGTTTAGTATATCTGTGCTTTTCCAGACTGACTCAACACACCTCATTTTGCTGTTTTAGAACAGTACCTAGGAATTTTCTATGGACTTGTTTTGAAAAGTTTCCTAGTTGTTTGTAAAGTGATAAATGAAGGAATTCATTTATTTATGAATCATTAGTGTAGTACTCCTGTGGCAGATAAGCTGGGACAGTTTTTCTGGTGCTAGAAAGTGTGCTTTTCTTGAAACAGTCTAGCCAGAAAAATTGTCTGACCATAGAAGAATACCCCAGTGTAACTATAACTTTGACAGGACGCAACAGCAAGGGAAAGTACGGATGCAGACAAAGAGGACTAGCTGGGAAGACCATTGCAGCCAGACGGAGTCTGGTGTGACAGAAGCACAGCAAGACCTGTCTTGGTTTATCTTTGCATAGGTTCACAGCCCCTGAGGTCTGATACCTACAGCTATATTGAAACCCAAACCTAGGAAAAATGGACCAGTTTGAAATCAGATAAGGAGGAAAAAAAAGCTCAACTTACTAGGTGTACTTTTCATGAATTGTTTTCAAGCAGGAGGATATGCACGCATCCAAAATATTCTTTTTGAAGCCCTGCTCATTTAGTAAATCACATAGGATTAGGAGAATACATTCTGTCTTTATACATGCCTGATGTAACCTGCACCAGGCCAGGACAGTCCCACAAAGACACTGTGCCGTCAGACTCCCTCCTGAAGCACAGCTCTCTCCCTGCTTTCCCCCCACTCTAAGGGAGCAGCAATTTACTGCTAGCCCACACTAGATGCAGATTATTCCAACATCTTCACTCCTCCCCCAAATCCGTTCATACCAGCTTGTATTTTGAGAGTACAGGGGAAGAATCTCCTCAAGAGATAACACATTGAAAATAAATGTTAGCTTCTATAAAAGGTACAAGCTTAAGTATGCCATGCCCACTGCATTTATTTAAGGATACAAGTTCCTTCAAGCAAAATGTCAATATTTTATTTCCCTCCAACTCTGAAATTGTGTTATTTTAGCTGAGGATTAAATCAACTCTCTGGTTTTATTTGCTAATTGCAATAAACCTTCTCAAAGGAATGTAATTTGAAAGTTGTTTTAAATGCAGATGGCACTAGATTTTAGTCTTCAGAGTAAAGCAGAAAAATGTTTGCTAATGGTTACTAGATTTACTTTCCCAAACTCCCCAAGTATTATGTTTTATGAAGGACCGCGTCATTCAGTTATACTTGCACCATGACAATGATAACTAGCATGGTGCCACGGAAACCGGAAAAATGCATTTAGGGTTGGGTCTATGCATCAGAGAACAGAATCAATCTTCCTAATTAACTGCAAATTAGCAATCCCAAAATGAGTGGGATCAACCTGTCTTCACTGGCCAAGAATCATGTTAAGTATATAGCTTCCTCTAAGTGCCTCTAAATTACATTTACGCCTGTATAAAGTAACATTCTTTTAATCTAATGCTGCATTAGTGTCACTGTTCTTAAAGTTATTGCGCTATTTTAAATTTCAGCAGATAGGTAGACAGATAGAAAGATAAACAAATTAATAGACAGTTATGGCGATAGCCTGATATTTTGTTATTCAGGGCTCAGAGTAGCTCATAAATCACACTGAAGCCACAAACAAGGTACTAATTAGCATAAGTCTCTGGAAAGAAAAGTTTCTGTTGAATGGCGAAATTCTTTAAGGCCACTGAGCAGTAGCTATTAATAAAGATAAAAATAGTAAATGCAGAATGGAAGATAAAATGCAAAAATGAGACACAGTAGATATTTGATTAATTCCATCCCTAATGATCAAAATTACCAAATAATGTTAGGCTAAAACTAACATTACTGATATACTGTTTTTACTCTTTAGGGTGTATGATCAAAAAGATCTCGGGTATTGTGAGCGTACAAAGGACTGACCTTGGGTGAATTAGCTTAATTAGTTAATGCTTGTAAAGCACTAGATGGGTGTTAAGTATTAATTAATTATTAATTATTATTGGGTAAAGATGGGATTTGGAATCCCATCGCTCATACATGTGCCCCATCCTTCATGCACGAGCTTCATGGGGGCCCCACTGGTCTCTGCTTGCCTGTGTGCCTCAAGTCTCAGCAGTAGTTTGGCAGCCCCATTTGCAAGGAGAGGGAAAAGGGGAGACATTAAGCAGCTTGTGCCGGTGGCTGAGTGAAAAGTTGGACAGAGAGACTTCATTTTCAAGTTTGTTAGTGTCTTGCTTTGTGATTCGATGAGAGAATTTGCAGTTTTAAGCTGAGCCAAATTCTCAGTGTAAATAAGTTCCTCAAGGAACTGAGGCTCAAATGAGTGTCCAAGTTTATATGCATGTAGCATGATGTTCAAAATGCTTTTCTTTCAGTGCTGTTATGAAACTACTTTCTTTTTTTTTTTCCTTCTTTTCCCATTGCCTAATAAAGGTCGTTATCCATATCTTTTATTATCATGATTAATACTGGTTAATGTTTAAAGTGAATAGTTAGCTATTAAATTACAGAGGATCCCTGAAGACCTCACAAAAAATACTGTCTCAAAATTGTTCTGAGGTATCCTTCCCAGTCACCTTTGCCCAGAGCCATTCTTGATCGAATGTTAGTAATGTTAATTTCAGGGTTTTTTTCCAGGGTTATTCAAATATTAGTTATTGTAAATCCCACTAATACATTGACTCTCAGGCTAATATTTTCCTTTAATTTTAGTATGATGCATAACTATTGGTAAATGACATTGAAAGGAATGTAACATTTAACCACATTTTACTTCACATTAGCATTGTCCAATTTCTCATGTTTTAAATTTTTCTGCCTGGCTGCAGCCTAGAAGAAAATACATGCTGGAATAATTATATGAACAATTTAGATTTAAACATATTGAATAGCAGAAGAGATCATGCCCGCCCATTTGTATTTTTTTCCCCCCTTTCTCCATGCTAGTCTGGAAGATGAGTAATTTCTCTCCTTAGAAGCATACCTAATAGACAAAGCTCTAATGCTTAGAAGGGAGTGAGGGGAGGAAAGCGCTTTATTACTACTGTTCAGATCAATACACAAAAATCTCAGGATGATAGGGTAATTAAAACACGCACAAAGTAATTCATCAACAGCCTTTCACTTGCCTTTGGAACCAGCTTTCTTATCCCTGATGTTTTTACTTGCAGGGATTCAAGACAGCTCCCAGCCAGCATTTCCCACTTAGCTTACAATCCTGGTTTTCATTCACAAACAAGAAATTGTGTTGGCCTTGCAACACTTATGCTGCATGCTTTTTCATCCATTCCCTGCTCTTTGTCTGGTGCAAGATGCTACCAAGCAGTGAAATTTACCTAAGAGCTAAGAAAAAGGAGAAAAAACAATTCACGCTGTTTGACAAGTGAGAAGTTCAGCATGGGCTAAATCCCTGATAATTTTATGCTGCTGGTTATTACACTTGGATTGTTTGTAAGCGCTCCTATTAAAAAATGAAATAGCCACTCCTGCTGTAATGAATAGACAGAAGAGTGTTTCAAACGTTTTCATGATTAAAAATAATATTAAAACTTATTTTGAGTTATCTAGTGGAAATGTCTCGTTTCAGAGCGGAGCTGTGAGGAGTAGCGTTCGCGCCACAGAGCACCACTTCCTGCGCTCCCAGAGCTGACTGTTACGATAATTACCTAACTGGTATTCCTGTTTTGTTTGCCAGACCCTCAGATGTTTCTTTTCTAATAACACAGCTCCAGTTACAGCACTTAAAAATGAACAGGGTACTTCTTAGAAAGCATTCAAATCCATACTGATTAGCAAAAAATTTAAATATAATTTGAGCTCAGCTATTGTTACAGGTAAGGACTGTGGATCCCTGAAAGCAACGGAGTTAGGTCTTCATAGGAGTTGATTGTGTATTAATGTAGCAGAAAGGCTAGGAATGGTTTATTCACTGAATAGGCTCAAGTTCCTGCATAAGATTTAACCATATTTCTTTGCTTACACAAAACACAACCCCCCCTCATTATTTATCATTTGCCCTGTGAACACCTGCTAGCCAATAAAATCCTATGATGATGCACAAGGTGTCAGTTAAGGATCAGTCCCCTTGTGCTAGGCTAAACATACTGATAAGATAATAGAGCCCCCACCCCAAAACTTTCCCAATCTGCATATCAGACAGAGCTCACAGGGACATGTGAGGGGGTGGGGGTGGTTTTGGGAGGATTAAGTAACAATAAAACAAACAGTTTAGCAGAAAAGCAAGAGTCACTTGCCTAACCAAAGACAGATGGGAGTGATTTGTAGGCACAGGTAGAGGCAAGCTTTAAGGAGGGATTTGAAGGAGGATAAAGGTTAACTTTACACAGTTGGCAGGGAAGAATCTCCCCATACATGATGGGGGATATCAGTACAACTGAATGAAATTGTAGTTCTTGCTTTGATTCCCCAGTCACTAAATACTTAAACTAGGTTACCAAAGTCAAAGGGGGCAGTACAAGCACCCATTTCATGAGGGCAGTCCAGCCTTTCTCCATGAATTAAAAAAAAATATCAATATTTGCCATTCTCCCTGACTGACAGAGAGTCTTGGTGGCAACCACGGGTAACCACAGGCTGCTCCTATCCACTTCCACCAGCCTTAGCAAGGGCTTTACAATGGGACCACATTTGTAATCAGCTGCTTTTTGGTATTAAGCTAGCCCTCAGTGCTGAGCAAAATTTTCAAGAAAAGCAAAACTTTAAGAGCACCTTACAACATTACAAGTAAATAATTTCTACTGAAATGCAGTTATTTCAATGAGACCTAACTATGTAAGTCTGGGAAGCACTGAGCCTAAGTGACTTATGCAAATTTGCTTAGTGAATTTTCCATAGAACTTGAGCTTCTAAGTCACTATATGCTTTAAAAAAATATTTCTCCTTTTTCCCTTCATTTTCTTGTACAAAATGAAATACATTACTCAACAAATTGATGAAAGGAAATCAGACCGAGTGGTGCATTTCATAATTGCTAAAAAATAAACCAAATAATACCTTTAATTTCTTGGATTTCTTAGCCTGAAAAATAATCCATCTTGGTTTCAGATTTTCAAAATTAAGCATAAAAAATATTCACTCTTGCGAAGAAAATAGGCATGAAAATTTCAGCTCAGAATCTGATTATTTCAAAGAGTTATTGATCACTGAAAATAAGTGCTGCTTAAAATGAATATGTTGTCCACTATTGCTGTAATAAGAACAACTAATGAAGAAGAGAATTATATAAAAATATGAATAAGAATTATGAAGTTTGATGTGGTGAATGCGGCATACATTTTTCAGTAAGCAAGCTTTAAATGAAATACTGTTTTTATTAGAAGATAATTAATTCTAGTAATAAACTTGAAACCACAATTTTTTACAACCAAAATAGCAACTTTGCTAAGTCTTCTCTGAGCACTGAAAGCAACAGCCCATTGCAGAAAATATATTTCTGATATCTCTTAGTTTCTCCATGTAAAGAAAGGGGTTATTGTAGTATTACCTAGCATCACAAAGTATGACAGTATTATTATTGCCATTTTTAGATGGAATAACTGAGGCAGAAAGATGTGACCTGCCTAAGCAGCTCAGAGACACAAGGAAGAAAATGCCCCATGTCTGCTGGGTCCCAGTATACTTTTCATTTGGCTACACTTCCGCTTTTGCTGGCTGCTATTGTGAATTAATTGATCTTAGCATTTTAAATTTTAGGATTTGAATAGGATAAATCCTACAATACACCTTATTTTTTTGCTGTTGCCTTATTTGATACAAGTTTGATCTCATAAAAATAAACAACTTGTAGAAGTCAGAACAAAAACTATACAAACGTTTGCGCGTTGCAAAGAACGGGAACTGTATTCTTCCATAATAAATTTTGTAGAGGACAGTATCTTTTCCTCTCATATGGAATCCATTAAGAACTTTTGGTCTTAAGGATTTGTACAGCCAGACTATCATTTTCTCTGAATCTTATTCTCTGTCATTGATCATGAATTTGAACAGCTTGATTTGTGGATACAAGAAAAGTCATTCAATGGAGAAGCTCTGCTGGCATCGGCTCCACATTCTCAAATGGCTCATCTTCTTATAGTTAGTGAAGATAAACATGGAAGCTATTCATGTGGTTCTGTACTCAGACAGGCTTCCTGTGATCTCAGCAAGGCCTGGCAGGAGCTCCTCTGGGATGGAGGTAGCCACCATGGTGATGCAGGAGTTGTACCATCACTGAACTTCCCTGCCACATGGTGCATGGGGAACCACACATGGTGCTAACAGGTGATACTGGTCCTGATGAATCTGCCCCTGTTACTGGTGCTGTGAGGAGATTCTTACAACAATGTATATACCACTTCACTTGAAGGCTGCACCTGACTCCATGTCCAGTTCAGAATTATGGATGCAACTCTCCTCTACCTTTGCTCTAGTCAAGCATTTTAACCAGCACCAGTTTTTACACAAACACTTTTGCATGGCACACAGATTTTGTAGTTTTAGTAAAGAGAAATTTAACAGAAGCTGAGAACAAAAACCCAAAAATTACAAATTCTAAAGAGAAGAATGCTCGTCTCCTCACCTCCATGCTTGAACAATTCCCAAAGGGCTCACTGCCTTTTCATCCAGCTCTACCAAGAATAGTATTATTGTAGACTGTGCTGAAATGTGAGCTGTGCCAAAAAATATTTCACTGAAAAAGGGACAAGTAAAACATTTGGACAAGGACCATATCCAACCCAAATCTAGCTTAATAAGAAAATAAAATATAAATTCTCCATAGGCAGCTAGCTTTTTGGCATTGCAAGTTCAGTATTATGGCCTAAGAGATTAAGAACAAGTAATCAACCAAAAGGCTCAAAGCAATGTGCACTTATAAAAGAAAGATTGTCTCAGACCTAGGTATGTAGCACTATGACCATGAGCTAACATATTAAACTCTCCTTAATTCAACAAGTACTTGAGTAATACCTTTGCATTTTCACGCTTCCAACCACAGTTGACATGGTTTTCATGGAGCAAATCTGAAACACTCTGAAAGCGCATACAGGACTTGTTTGACATCACATTCCCTCACAAACCCTCACAGTGATTGACTTGCTGTGATAGCCAGTCTCAAAAGTTGAAGTTGCTACGTAACCCATCTTCAAGAGGTGAATTGTCCCAGAAATGCTGCATTTACCATGGAGAGGGAACACGCATGTAAGCAGTTACCACAGAGTGGCTGTCAAGATACAAGTGCACATTATACTTTACTTCATGGTAAATTGTATGTCCATATCCTGTTGTGTGAAACTCCTAAGATGGACAAGATTGCACTTAAGAGTGAGCTTGCTTTGCTGGCACTGTTACCTCCACTGTCTGGAATACAAATGCAGTCAGGAAGTGGTGAATGAAGCAAACGGTAGAAGGATTTCTCAATTTTTAATTAGTTTAATTCTTCAGATTCTAGGAGAGCCAAGATTTAATCAGGCTGTGTTAAGAAAGAGTTCTTCTGATCCTGAACCTATTTGTATTCAGGATATGGGTAGACAATCATAAGCAAATTATTGACTATTCCTCAATAAGAGACCACTCATCAGCTAAACTTCAGTAGGATGGCAGCACACTACTAGTCTGATCTCACTACACAGTAAAATAATTTTGCACAGACCACTTCTTGGACAATCAGTCCAAGAGATAAGTTGAGGAATGCACTGTCTAATCAGGCACAAAGCACGAAAGACAAGTGAAGAATGTGCATGGAGCAGTGTGGGGGCTTAATAGTTATTGACAAAGGATGTTACAGTCTCATGGCCTCCTAACCCAAAACTTGGTTTGATCTGAACTTTTGAGGATAGAAACTGAATCAATGAATCATTACTCTGATTTTGGGCAAGCAGACTTGGGCCCAAGTTCATCCTATATAATGTAAAGCATTGGAGAGTCACTCCCACCAGCAGCAAAGAAAAGTAGGTACTTCCACAGAGCAAGTTAACCTGTGATCCAAACTACCCCCTGAAAGTGCTCTTCTCCATCCATGCTGACTAGAAAACTGCAACTATGCTCCTAATTTAAGTGCCCTCTTTGCTGCTTAATGCTAGATTGAATAAATGTGGACTAGAACCAAGAAAATGAACCAAAAGCATAGGTCTCATTTTGCAAGGTATTACACAGGGATACTATGTGGAGCTTAACATAGAGCAGCAGAATTTTAATAATACAATGTAAAACTGGAAACTTCTCATAAGCAAATAAAAAATAGACAGGTGTGATCTCCTCCATGTCAACAGTTTTCAGAGACAGACAGAAGACAAATGACAAAGGCAGGAAAGGCAAGAACTAATCCCCACTTTGCAGTATTGGACCACTGCAGTAAATTGTCCCTGGAGCTAAATGTGAGCCCAGCACAGAGAGATAAATCAAGATCATTTCCTTGGGGATTAACCTGCTGCAATCCAGAAGAAGGACAATAGTCAGGCAACATCAGTTAACAGAAACATCAGCTAAGCAGGAAACACTGCATAGCAAAGAAAGCATGGACCTACAGCCATAATGTGCTAGCCCAGCAATAAAATCGGCATGTAAAGCAATAGCAAAGAAACAATTACTCAAAGCTCATATACAGTATCTGAAAAGAATCACAACAGTACTAAAATGACTAAACTCAACTACAAAATATCATCCAGAACACCCTGCCAGTACCAGGATAAGGGGGACTTATGAAGATCCACAGCTACCTTCACCTGATGAGACATATAAACAGCACAGCATAAAACTAGCCAACAGTATGAAGACATCAGCAAAGCAGAAGAAAAAAGGAATATCCAGGGAAATAAGAATTCGAAGAATTGCTCAAGAGTCAGCACATGAGGTACTTTGATGTCTCAGAAGTTGCAGGAGATCGCGTGGATGCCGCGTCTCTAGATCTAACTATATGCTAGCAATTTCAGGTCCTCAGTTGGATGCTTATTGGCATGAAAGTCACAACAGCTAGTAACTGTTAAAAATAAAAAAGCGGTAATTCACTGGAACTCAGGGGAATAGTTACAGGTTGTAAGCAGAAAGACTTTGGAGATGGCCCCGGGAAGTCATTCTGCATTACATGTAGCACGAAGCCTAGCTGTTCCTGCAGAAGTTCTGTAAACAGTTCTTCTGATACACAGCCAGATGAATTTGGGAAGCGTTTTGTATACCAGCACATAGTACATGAAACAGCTATTAACTTCATTCAATCCCCAGCCAGGACAGGGCTAAGCAATCTCCTACCACACCATGTGAGTGCTGCGTCATAATTCAGCCATCAGGAAGTGCTTACAGAGTCAGGAGCCGTCAGCAACTGCTGCTGCCTGGAGTCAAAGCGTATCACCTCTGTGACACATCAGAGCATCAAAGGCTCATAAAAGGGTGCCCCCGGGCCACTCCCAAATTCAGGTCTTCTGTGTGGCGGTACTGCTAAACCACTGAGATGGCTTCGCTTCAGCTGTCAGAACAGGGTGTATTGCTGTCTGAGTATAAAAAAACATTTTCAGGCTGTCTAAAAAAAAAAAATTTTACAGGGAGCGAGGGGGAAAGAAGAGCAAAATGATGCTTCCACGTCACACAGCAAATCTCTCAAACTAATCAGTCATAGGGGAGGCCAGGTGTCATTTTTGACATATTATTTAGCCTCTCACTCATTGTTTTATTCTTTTATTTTTCTAGATAGATGCTGTTTTACTAATTAAGGCAAATGAAGTTTCCAGTGCTTGGAATTCAGGGGTGGCCTCCTCTGTGAGCCAGTCTTACTGTTCTCCATGAACAATTTAAAAATAGAATCTAGTTGTGTTCGTTGTTTTTATTTTTTTTAGTTGGTATCACTTTGTCTAGTGCACAAACACACATGGCTGTAATTTAGTGAACTCCAGTCTTCCTCTTGTGGCAAATTGATAGGATAATTTTATTATGAGTGGAACAATGACTACAGGGAGCGAGGGAGAATCTCAGAGAACTACACATAATTCGGTTGACTAAATGTAATACTTGCATTATATCAGTAGGTAATGAAAACAGTGCTGAACACTGGCAAAGCCTAAACCATTTCTGATTCCACCTCCTGTCAAAAGGCTGCCCCATAAATCATACCTGAATTTTATTTAATGTCAGGAGCCAGTAATCTGACAGAGTGCAATGAGGTGTTTGGTCCAAAAGATGTATCCCAAGTCATGTGCTCTGCAGTCTTTGTAATCACAGGGTCACATAATCTATCTATGGATTTTAATAAGTAACTTCTTATGTTCCCTTTAGTTTTAATTATTTTACACACCACTTGTTCCTGGTTTATTGACACTATTTTAATATCTTTATCAGACAAAATTACCAGTATAGTCAATCAGTATTAATTATAAATGCATAGCCTGTGGAGAGATTCTGTTATTTCCTTTTCATGCCAAAACATAAAAGACACAACAGGGTCATCATCACATTAGACCTTGATTATTTTTGTGATGTGGCCAGTCTCCACCAGCCTTGTTAGCAACATCAAGGTCAGTGAGCAGAGTTATTAATGATTTTTGATCAGCAATTTTCAACTGATTTTTTCTTTTTTACTGATTTCCTTTCTGCATCTGAAGAGGGGTCAGATTCAAAACAGTCTGGGGTTCATCCTGCTAGCTGCTGATAATCTGTAAGGGAATGCACAAATACCCTGCAGGAATGGGATCTAAATACCTAACCATCATCTGTACAGAAAACAATACAAATCTGTTATTTTAGTTAATGGAAAATGGTTTTCCTGGTTCCAAAAGCTACTATTTTGCACCAGGTTTTTCAGCCTCTTAAAAAATTGTGTTACTTATATTTTAAATGAATTGTAATTAAAGCACATATTCTTTATAATATAACACAATTTTATGAAGTTTTAACCCATACCCCTTTAACTACCCCTTCTGTAATGAGAATAATGTTCTATTTTGTCCTTCTAACAGAGGATGAAGGAGTGGTTTGCATTTCTTGGAGGAAGGTGATTCTGATCAGTTTATTATTTTGAAACTTGGCTCATTCATTTTTCTCATGGGCATTTGCACAAATTAATTTTGCTTGCATGAATGTTTGTGGATAAATTCATTCTAAGCCCATCTACTTAGCAATGAAACAGTGGTTTTTGGGATGGAGCGAGTGGGCGGAATCGTTACTAATGGCTTCCTGCTTTACCTTGACCATTTGTGCTGGCAGATGTACCTTTGCACCAAGCGCTATGCTCCAGCAGTCACCTAAGAGGCAGAATAGGAAGCAGCTATACTAGAAGTGCTCATGTTAGGACCACTGCTGGCTTGCCTGTTAACATGCTGATAACGTATGAAGGCAAGTACAAATATAGCACTGCTTTAGAAATAAGCAAGAAGTTCAATTTTCCTGCACTGTCCTTTCCCCCCACAGCCAGAGTGGAGGCTTAAAGAGTCTCTAATTGCAGCCTTTCAAGTGAGGAATGAACAAATATCCCCATAACAGTTACTCAGTGTTTGTGAAAATAACACTGAGGATCTGTCACAAATAATAGAAAACTGTTGAATGAGGTAAAAGATAAAAGGCACTGTCAAATCCACAGTTATGTAAGCTTTGCAGTTAGAGGGCTGAGCTCCACAAGGGATAGGTAGGAATATCACTGTGATGCTTAGTGCTCGTGCTATACAGAGAGCTCGGCTACAGTAAGAGCTGCTTTGCCCTGGCAGGGTTCTGGGACAATCATGATGTTGACACAAGGATGGCTCTCCTTCAGCTTTCTAATGTGCCGCTTGAGCACAGGACTGGTTCCCTCTCTTATTCTTCCATAGACCCATGTACTAGGAAACAGGTATTCGATAATTTCCGATTGTTGTGTTGTAGACTCATGTCTACATGGAGTTACTGTTCTCCAGATAAAATGGGCTTTTAAAAATCTTATCTTAGCCCATATCACATTTTTCTACTATGCTAACAGTGATATTTCAGGGAACAGACCTGATGCAAGAGAACTGGGGAAAAAAAAAAAAAGTAAAATTCTCCCTGTTTTTGCTAACTTGCCTCTTCCTAATTCAGTAAGTTGTTCCCACACTGTCCATGAGAAAATGAAAACTTGATAACATCCTTCCTTTTGTTAGTAAAACTATTGTACAGCTACTTTCATGGAGACAGCGATCAGAAATCAGGCCATGTGGCTTAGGCAACCAATGGAAAAATGGAAAAAGTGAATAATGATGCATGCAGGGAACTGATTTTGCAAGCAGTCCCAGGCTGAGATTTATTTACATGAAACACTCACTGAGTAATCAACAAATTCATGAAAAGGAAAAAACCCAACCCTGCTTAAATAAACTCCTCATTAAGAAGAGATTTCTTCACTCTATCCCTAACCATGTGTTTCCATTATTTACAAACTTCTGGAAAAAAAAATCAGTATTAGGAAATAACTGACCCTGCATGGTCAGATTGTTAGTGGACATTAAGAGGGAAAGGCAGAACTGCAGCAGTGTTTGGTCCTTCACCCTTCATAGCACAAATCCCACCTGTTGAATGATAGAATCATAGAATGGTTTGGGTTGGAAGGGACCTTAAAGATCACCTAGTTCCACCCCCCTGCCCTGGGCAGGGACACCTTCCCCTAGCCCAGGTTGCTCACAGCCCCGTCCAACCTGGCCTTGAGCACTGCCAGGGAGGGGGCAGCCACAGCTGCTCTGGGAAACCTCTGCCAGTGCCTCACCACCCTCACAGGGAAGAATTCCTTCCTAATATCTAAACTAAATCTGCCCTCTTTCAGTTTAATGCCATTACCCCTCATCCTATCCCTATACTCCCAAATAAGGAGTCCCTCCCCAGCTTTCCTGTACCCCCTTTAAGTACTGGAAGGCCACTATAAGGGCTCCCTGGAGCCTTCTCTTCTCCAGGTTGAACCACCCCAACTTTCTCAGCTTGTCTTCATAAGGGAGGTGCTCCAGTCCCCGAGCATCTTTGTGGCCTCCTCTGGACCTGCTCAAGCAGGTCCATGTCCTTCTTATGTTGTGGGCCCCAGAGCTGGACACAGCACTGCAGGTGGGGTCTTACCAGAGAGGAGTTGAGGGGTAGAACCACCTCCCTCGGCCTGCCTGACAGCTTCTGCTTTTGACCCAGCACAGGTTATGGTTGGCTTTCTGGGCTGCAAGTGTACATGGCTGGGTCATGTTGGGCTTCTCATCAACCAACACCCCAAGTCTTTCTCTGCAGGGCTGCTCTCAATAGGCCAGGGTCCTCATGGGATTTCAGAATGCTAAAAAGATGGAAAATGCCATGGTGGCTGATGTTACTCTTCATCAACACACCTCCTTTCCCTGATAAGAGAAACTGCATCTTTTGGGAAGTTCTGTCTGAACTACAGGCCACTTTCCCTCATAAGTACCGTGCTGAAGACATCACGCTGATTTGCCAATATATTTATTTCTTTACCTGGGAACTTTTGCCACATTTTCATTCTGCTTTCTTGAGATAAAAGGCTAATGTTAACTCATGGCACCACCACTCCCTCACTAATTGCCGTTAAAGTTTTTTTCTTATCAGTGTTTTTCAAGGAAGTTCACAACTGGAGAGGTCAACTTTGAACAGACTGAAACATCAGCTTAGAATGACTAATATCAAAGATAAGATATGTCTGGAAACACGTGGAAAATGTAATATCTCTCCCTTGTTTACCTTGCAAGGTATAAAAAGAAGAATAAAATTGCTCATGTTCCCAACCAAATACTAGAACAAAGCAGGTCTTACACAAGGGCTGGGACACAGCAGCAAGTCTGAACTGAATGAATAGTCAGCATCAATGATCTTGAGTCACGTACAAAGGGAATATGTTTTCTACTACGATCACAATAAAACACTGAAGCAGGAAATGGAACGTAGCAAGTGCAGCAAAAAGTTCTGAAACAGGTATTTTAAAGCAGTGCTTTCTTTATTTTCTCTGCCGATAGTTTGCTGGTTTTTGATTTTTTTTTCTTTTGCAAAGAAGGAAATCTGGAATTGTTCACACTGAAAAGAAGATATATTTCAATCTTCACTGGTAATCTATGAGATCTGCAAAAGAACTGGAACTGTGACTAGGAAATCCCCTCTTGTCATGAAAACTCTCATTCTGACATTTTTATTTTTCCAAAGCTCTCCAAACCGTGTGAACCTGAAGAAAATATAATTAAAATAAATCTCAAAAACTTATATTTTCATTTATGAACTGTGAACTATTTATATTAACAATACGATTCCACTCCAGTGTAAGGTGTCACCCTTTCTCCTGCAGAGGGGAGAACTGAATCAGTGAGGAATTAACTCTTAGAGCAGTGACTAATTCTTACATGTTTTGAATCTCAAGGATGAGCCAAGGAGAACTATCAGAGTATATCATGCTGGGAGAAGTAAAAAAGATTAACCTTTTGGAAATTATTCAGTGAAGGGTCCAGGCCCAGTGCTATATCCCTAAATTCCCCTCCCTTCATTGCATTTCAGTCTGGTACCGGAGGAGGGGACACAGATGAGGAGGCTGTCCTAGAATTCACAGGGGACCTGTTTGGGTTGAGAGAGCTGAGCAGACTGTCAAGAAAAAATGCTGCAGAGGACGTACCTTGGGAGGTAAAAAAAAAAGATGTGGGAGAGCAAGAAAATTCACCTTTATTGTATGCTAGGGATTTAAACACTTGAATAGATTTACATGGTCAGGCCAAGTCACAATCAGAAACAAATTCCCTGTCTTCCGCACGTGGAACTTGTTCTCAACTAGTTCATCCCTGGAAACCTCCAAGGAAAAAGTCCCCAAGAACAGCAAGGCAGCAATGAGGCCCTGTGGCTGTATTCTGGAGTTCTCCCTCCTTTCTCTACCCTGCAACTTGGCACTGTCTCAGCTAACACAAATGAACCTTCAAATATAAATAGTAAAATATTAGCAACTTTCAGACAGTTTCTTTTCTACCCCAAGTCTTTTGGGTGAGCAGTAAATGCTTGGCAAACGTCTTCTCAAGCAAGCCCAGTGAGACTTATTGCTGTCACTAGGGAACAAGTCTCTGGTGAGTCATTGCCTGCAGTGCTAGCCCAAGAGAAAGGGGGCCTTTCAGATGAATCTAAGTGCAGAAAAGAAACTTAATGGGGGGGAGGGGAGAAGATGTTTCCAACCCATGGAGTCTAATGGAAAATATACTGTGATAACAATATGTTTCATGATTACAGAATGATGTCTGTAGGTTTGGTTTCACATAAAGGATAAACTTGTCAGGCAGAAGAGAACTGAGCAAATGTGGTCTGTATTACAAATACTTCTACACTGAAGTGCAAAAAGAGGGACCTGTGCCCAGTTCATGATTTGTAGTCAGTGGGATTCGTTATCTTTATTAAGGATAATGACAATCCCAACTATCAAGAGGAATTGAAAGTTTTGTTGTATATCTGAATAGGGCAATTAAATAATTGATGATTTCTGAACTGGGGCTGCAGTGTATATGCTAGAGATGACCATATTTCTCCCCCTCCCCAATGAATATGGCTACCTGCCTGGTTTTGTGTGAGTTTATTTGAATTACACAAGCTTGGTACATTGCTTTATTGTTCTTCATTAAATGCAATCAGGAATATGAATCAGATATGACAACACTTCAAAGAAATATGTATCCTGTGATAATATAGTGGAGATCCTTATTTCAGACTTCACACAGTAAAATGATAAGGCACATAGAAACTAATACAGTTGAACTTCAGGGGTTTCTATTAAATGTCTACTTGGAGCTGGCAGTCCTTTCCTTTCCCCATTCCTCCCTGCTTTATTTACTTTTGAAAGACCCTCGTTGTTGAGTTATTTGCACTGTGTCGGAGCAAAGCTAAATTTCGGGAAACAGCATTACTTTGAGCAAGGGTTACTCTTTCCAGAAATGTTCTCTGACGCAGCGGGGGACAGAGGCACAATGGCTACAGTACTATCGAAATTGTAATTTTAGTGTCGGAGTGGGCATTTTACCAATTGATCCCAACAGTTCTAAACAGAGGAACATGGCAATGCTGCCTCGCTTTCCAAACACAAGTGGTGCAGCTGCACACTCAGCACTGATACATCCAGCTTCCTCCCACACCCCTAATTCCAGACACAGAGAGACCTTTTTTTCATTTAAACTTGCACCAGCGCTAATCGGGAAAACTGTGCTAAAGCCAGTGATGTTTCACCAGCAAAAGCAAAACTGCAAGTAAGTGGAAAATCAAGTCTTTTTGAAATTCATTCAACTTACTGTACAATCTTTCTGGTTCAACCTGAAGAACATGATTTTTGAAAGGGCCTCAACCTGGCCTCCTTTCCTAGAGGTGCAATTTTGCATCTGCAATCAGTTAAAACCACAATTAATTACAGTCATAAACCTTGCCAATTACACATCCAAATGTCTGATTTGTGGAGCAGTTGGGTAGTTAGGTAACCACATATAGGATTTGCATTAACATTGAACTTTGAGCCTGGATACAAAACTTAGTGTTTAAAATTGAATGCTGTTTCCATTTTTCTGTATTTTATGCTTCTCTCTTTTGTTTTTTGTTTCCTGAAAGAAATGATGGTGTGACTGTGATGACAGTGAGGAAAACTATGAGCTACATCAGATCTAGTTAGAGACAGAACTAGCTAGAGACACTACTTGGAATGAATTTGGCTTCATTTGTTAATATCTATATTGATGATGTTTCTACCATGGCTCATGCAAAATGTCATGGTTGGGAGACAAAACAGTAATAAAGGAAATTTTCCCCGAACGTTAGCTGGACTGGAAATCTAAGGCTCTGCATCACTCTTTCACTAGCCACAGATTTGCTAAGAAAAGGATTGTAAGGTACTACTACATGAAGTAATTTGAAAGTTGAAGCAATGAAGTACAGTGTAAATAATTCACTTTTTTGAGAGATAGTGGGGGCAGTTGAGCTTGTGTTTAGTGGGTGGATCGAGCAGATCTATTACCGGCACTGGGGGCTGCATCAGTAAAATCCATCTTCTGAAACAAAATGTTTCTTCTTTAGACATGGTGACACTATGTAGAAATAGCATATTCACACAGCAGCTATTCATATTACACTTACAAACATAAGAAATTGCTGACTAGAGAAAGGCTCTTTGGTTCATCAAGCCTTTTCTTTCAGTATATTTCATCCTCACCTCCCTGGTTTATCACTATATCCTCAGTCCTTTCTCTCTTGAGATAAAAACGTCCAGCTGTCTCTTAAACTCATTTAGATTACTTGCTTCGCTGGCCAATTATTCCATATGTTTACTACTGTTTCAGGCAGAATTATTTTACTCAATTCCCAGTTTACTCTTGATTTCCTAGAGTTGCAATGTGTTTCTAAGGTCTTGGACTGATTTTAACAAGTACTTGTTCATCTTTTGCATTGTTAAAAATATATATAGAATATTTTAGTATCCTTAAAAGCCACAGCTAGGTCAGTAGTCAACTTTTCTATGAGCAACAGAGGTAGATCAAGGCTAAATCTAGGACCTTAGATTTCTTTTCCTCCTGAGTTGAGGAGTGAAATGGGTCTCCAACCTCTCACCCCACAGAGGTGTCTATTGAGTCCCTGAGGCAAGGGGTCTTCACTGAAACTAGTAGGTTCATCTCAGAGTCACCTATTATTTTTTCCTTTCCCAGTGAGAATAAACCTATCCTTTCTGGATTTTTGTCATAAATATTTTCTTACAGGGACAATATCAAAGTTGAGATACAAGAGAAAGTGCAGCAACTCACTCCCAGATCACTTCTCACTTTGTTAGAGTACTCTTTGCAATACCAGTATGGTATCTGTTGCCTGTATGGTTTCTGCTATCTGCTATACTCGTATGGTATCTACTGCAAATATCATCTGATGTAGCAATAGCAGTTGAGATTTCTCATGCAAATTACAGGTCCTCTTAACTTCCCCAGCCAAGGAAGGGTTCCTTAGGCTTGATGAAACTGGGGAGGATACATTCCCCCTCCACAGAAGAAGGCATAACACTCTGCTTAGAAGCTTATCTTTCATCAGAGTGACACCTACATATAACTTTAGGTGGAATTTTGTTACCAATTGCTGGAAACCAAACTGCATGGTTCAGTTCATGAACCTTTCATAAGCTAAACCCTGCAGCATTTACATAGCATTACCAGACACATAATTAAAAAAAAATAGTTGCTGCAACAGAAAGTCTACAAAAAAATAGTATCTCATTAAGAATGTGCCCAAGGGCTGGAGTCTGGGGTTTGGGTTTGGCTCTGGCACTTTTCCCCCAAAATCAACAGGCCTCCACCCTGTCTCAAGATTTAATTCTGGGTCTTGGTGACTGATATAACTACTGTTGGGACTTCCTCATGAAACACATGGGGTTGATTCTTTTCCCATTTACATAGTAAACATGAGGAGTAACACTGTTTGGGAAATCTCCATCACAAATTAAAAATTTTTTATGTTTTCAGTTTGTGGACTTAATTTTCCAAAGCACATTTTCATCACTTTCTGCTGAGCACACTTTAATCTACTGACACGAGGCTTGCTTTTTATCTTCTGTGGATTTGCTTGATGCAAGGCCCTTTCCAAGGCCTGGTTTTCATGTACTTAAAAGTATTTCCATATAAAAATAAAAATCTCAAGGAATTTTAGGAAAAATTCACTGAAAATATTCTGAAAAAACATTTTAATGTTTTTCAGTCAGGAGCTATCCAGAAGAAACCATCTGCTGCTTAACATAAGCAAAATCTTCATAGTTATCAGTTGCTTTTTGGAAAAGATCAATAATATCCTAAGTAAGTGATGAGTACATCTCTAAAAAAGGGTTTGCAACCTTTCTGATTTTTCAAAGTCATAAAACATTTCCATTGAAGATGTGTAGTGAATTTAAGCAACTGAAGTAGGCTGGGATTTTAGTCAATTTTTACAGACCACTCAGGAATAATCCAGAGATTCCCACATGGCAGACTACAGGTTGAAAACCACTGATCTACAGATATCATTTGGATAATCCTCCTAAGGTTTTAATATTCAGCTAAACTTGAACACTGTCCAAATGGCAGTGTAAGACCAAGAAAATCATGAGCACCTTCTTTATTTCAGATTTGTCATATATCTAGACTGAGTGAATAATGTTAAAAAGCCTATAAACAAATTAAAATTTAAATTTAAAATAATTTAACTAATTTAAAACCTGAAACTGTATAGTGTCTAAAATGTTCTCTTGACTTTATAGAAATACACGGAGAGAGAGAGTTAAGAAAGATATCTGAGCTGCTTCAATTTAAAAAAAGGGTTAACAAGAATCAAATTAAACTTTCTAAGGTATACTTCTAATGTTTTCCCAATTTCTCATTATCTTCTATAGGACCAAGGTAATAGTCAAAGTACTGCATTTAATCTTTACAGCAAGACCTCCATAAGTTACTAATTTCTGTCTCCAAAATAGTTATGCCTTTCAAGACATTTGTTTACTAAACCCAAACATATTCTCACTATATTTCTTAAAACCAACGAATCAGTTAGAAATTAGTTATTTTTTAAATTAAGCTTTTTTTTTCCTAAAGCTTAGGGTTTAGTTCCCTAAAAACCTAGAGTGTAGAGCTTCTTACCTGCTGTCAAACTATCCGTCTATCTCCTCAATTCCATCAGAAAAATAAATAAAAATAATTCTGTCCCTTCTCATTAAAACTAGTTATTCCTTTTTTAAATAAAAATTTAAAAATTTAAGTTTCTAAATTCCTGGACCTGGAAATGGCAAAGTCTGAATTTCAAAGTCATATCAGATACGTGAGCAGGATTCTGCTCTGAAGGGTCTACATAACAAGTTACAGCATTAATAGTAAGTGCGCTACAGTGTACCAGCAATCTGGAAAAATGCCTAAACCTTTCACAAGTATTTTCTTTCTCCTTTACAGCTTTTACCTTCTCTCTCTCACCACAATCTAACAGGGTGCTCAAGCATGCTGCCAACTTCAAGCACATAAAGTACTCCCTCTGTGATACGTGCATACACTATTTTCAAATATAGCATCACACACACACACATGGTTGAACCTGGACCTATGTCTGGAAATGTGATTCCTGTTCAAGGAGCTCTCCATTCCTGTCTTCAGCCTGATTTCAGAATACTCTTATTTAGGAAAGACTTTTAATCATATGCTTGAGCTTCATTCAAAACAACGACAAAGATGTGTACAAGTGCCGAACTCTCAGAATACTAGAGCATGTGCTCCTCTGTTTAAAATAATTATGAAAAAACTAATTTAATAATTTTCCTATTTTTTTATCCTTTTTCTTCTATTAATTCTTCTTGCCAATTCTTCTTGTATCTTTTGTCTGCTGCAAATGCTTTAACAGACTGCAGCAATAAGGCTTATAATACTCTTTGTCCTTCATTGTCAACGTACATTTCTAGCTTTCTTCTGCTTATTTTGCCTCATACATTCAAGCTGGACCAGACTTGCTTTTATCAGTCTGCCCCTTGCAATTTTTGCTACACTCTGCAGCTCTACTCAGTTACAGTGGTTTCTTTGTCTTTCCATCAATTGAGATGTAAAAAGGGTAATTTAGGAAGGTGGGAGGATATGGAGTGGGAAGTGAGGATGAGGAAATCTTCAGAAACTTTTCCCTGTTTTTTACCTTGTTATGCAGCCTTATATAAAAACAGCCTCCCCTGGCCATGGCAGGCCAGGCTACTTTCTCCCCAGCATACTATGGATTCCTTTCAACAAAACAATAAAGCTCTTGCTTAATTTTAAGTGCACACATAAATTTTATTATCTTCAATAATCACAGGTTAAAGATAAGCATAAACTGACGTGCTTTGCCA